>NW_012130067.1:6409194-6419082 GCF_000143395.1 Atta cephalotes | reverse complement strand
CGTACGTACCGTACGTACGTACGTACCGTACCGTACGTACGTACGTACGTACGTACTACGTACGTACTCTCTCTCTCTTCTCTCTCTCTCTCTCTCTCTCTCTCTCTCTCTCTCTCTCTCTCTCTCTCTCTCTCTCTCTCTCTCTCTCTCTCTCTCTCTGCAAAAACGAGATGAGAACGAGACAAGAGTACCAAGACGGAATGGTGGTTTGAACTTCGAAAGGATTAAGAATGGATGTAACGATAAATATATCACTGTCTAACAATGAGAAAGAAAGAAATAGCCGACTCTGCATACATATTGAAGTATCGACAGTCGAAATGCGTGTCAAGGAAGATAAACGCGATTTTGCGATATCATTCGTGCCTTTTTAATTTTCTTCCCGTTTCTTTGTGCTTCAATCTCGATCCCTAAATAAAATATATATAAATATATATAAATACTTATGTATATAGGCTCTAAGAATATAAAATTGGAAAAATATGGAAAAGAATTATATCTCTTGAAAGTTTTAGATAAACGATATCATAAAAAAGAAATGAAAACGGAAAATCTCTTCTTACAGACGTTGAACATTTTCTTATAGATATCGATTATCCATATTACACATTTCTTATATTCTCTATCTTTCTAGTCCATTAATTCCTGTGTTAGGTCGATTTTCATTGCGAGAAAAAATTAATCCGTACATTTTTCTTCCGAAAACTGCAGCGAAGTTGGATTTGTGAACCAATGATGAAATTAATTTCACTGAGATCTCTATCTTCTATAGATGCGTGCTCCGTTGCTGCACTTTTCTTTTTTTTATTGTCGACGTCTGGGAAAGGTATTACCGGCTATAGCGGCTTAATGGTACCATCGAGAGGATAAAACGGTATATCGCGCAATTAATCCGAAAGGATCGGCAGACCGTGTCATAAGAGCTCGTAAACCCAGGAAGCTTCTGCGTGTCATCTGATGCAAGAAGAAAGCAATGAAAAAAGGAGATATGACAAGGAAATTGTGCTGTTAGGTCATTACTTTGAGATTGATTGATCTCGAAGTGAAGAGAGCTTACTGGAAATTTAGTATTAAAGTAACGATGAAAAGAGTATTTACCGCTCGTAAATACTGCAGAGCATAAGGCGTTAGTTCAATATCGTTGGAATTTTCTTTTCCTACTTGCTAAAGAGATGAGCTTATTCCCATCGCGCAGTCTGTCCTGTGACTGAGTCCTGAGTCGCAGAGAGCAGGGATCCGGGAGTAAAAATGTATCGGTCCGTAGGTGCTCGTAAAATCAAATCCTCTCGGAAGAATCCTCTCGTCTGTCGGAGGCGCGCGAGAGAAGAATCCCGAAACGAAGAAGGAGCCGCTAGAACGATTAGTTAGAAGAGAAGTAGAGGGAGACGGCAAGGCGGACGTGGACGGACGACGACGAGGGAGACGGAAGGCGACTGAAGGAGAGAGGCGTAGAGAGAAAACGGGTCCACGGGTCTGGGTGGAGGAACTAGTCTCACCTAGTAGATCGCCCTGTCGCGGTGTGTGCCATGCTTTCGCGGGCGGCTGAGAGTCGAGACGCGAATAAGGAGAGTAGGAGGAGAGAACGTAAAGTTCCCTTCTACGTGACGGCGAGGCGAGAGAGGAGGTAGAAAAAAAGAGAGGCGAGAGGCGAGAGAGCACGCACCGCGACTACCGCGGGAAGCGGGAAGGCGCGCGCGGCCGCGCGTGTATGCGTGCACGCGTGTGCACGCGTGTGCACGCGAACGTTTGCACCGGGAGGAAACGCACGTACGGTGCAGAAGGAATCGAGAGAACTCGGACGAGAGACGAAGACGGAGAGAGAAAGGGGGAAGCGAGGGAGACAGGGAGACGGATCGTGTGTATGTACCAGCAGAAGAGTGTACCAGGCTACTAGTGTTGTGACGGCAATCGTGCCCACGACTTCTCCGCACTTCTCCGCTCTCCGCACGGCGGGCCGGCGCGGCGCGGCGTGCCGTTTCATCCGCGTTCTATCCGTCTTTCTTCCCCTTTGCGCCCTCCCTGCTCTTTGGCGTCGCGTCGCCCTCTCTCTCTCCTCCCTATTCTCAGGAGCCAGGAGCTCTTGCCTTCTTCCTCGTCGTCGGAGACGATCCTTCCTATTCTTCACCAACTTTTATTGTTTCTTTACTTATCTTGTCTCGCTTCCTTTCTCTTCTCTATCGGTGCGACAAGAGTCTCTACTTACGAACGTAAAGTGAATTCCTATAGGTGACGGAGTCTGTCGGAGGAGAGAATCAGTTTATCGTTCCGACATAACGAAGGGTGTCGTCGTAAAGTGTGTGTGCGCGCGGCCAGATAGATCTCGGTGCTCCGAGCGGACTACGCGCGTGCGAGGAGAGTACAGGTGCTCCGGAAATGCGCGCCACGTGCTGTCACGACGTCATTACGAACATGGATATGTAGGTATGCGATTTGCATCGCGGTTTCGTCCAAGCACAGCGAAATTTCTCATCTCTTTACAAGCGACAAACGTGTACGCGGTTAAACGCATCATACGACGCTAAATCTCTCCTGCGCGAATGACGAACGACGCATTATGTAGACCTTACAACTTCGGAGACTGACGCATCGGGTTACAGCCACGTGCTCGCTCGCGCTGCATCCGCCTTGCGTGCGGAATCCCTAAGTTTATCACCGCGACTCGTGTCACATCCAGAACGCGTTGTCGCGGATCGTCAGCGCAGAAATATGAGCTGCCGATAGAGGTATCAGATTGAGGTCAGACTGACATCTTTAATTCTAGTTAAAGCACTCCCATGCTGTTTTCTTTGTGCGATACATTTTATACGCTCTCTGAATTTTACAGAGAGATTTGTCATAAAGAGAAGAACGTACATTCTTTGCTCTCGAGGCCTATTCTTTTTCCATACTCTACTCTAGGATTGAACTTCTTGCATGGTTCATCTTTTTTCCTTTTCTTTTTACCTAAGATATGAAAAAAGAACAGACCTATATATATTTATCTCTCTCTCTCTCTCTCTTTTCTTCTCTCTCTCTTCAATATTTTTCTGTTATTAAAAACGCGAATCAATAACGTCAAAATGTCATTTGTGACGATTCTACATGAAAAATTAACATGTCGCATCGTTGCGTGTACACGGTGCCAATGACAGAAAGTATCGCGAAAATCGATTCTTCTTCTTTCTCTTCTAAAGATAAACGCGACTAAAAGGTTTGGTAACGGTTAACCGCGACGCGGATGATTGAGCAGATTCGCTCGGAAGCTAACAGGTTCCAGGTCCGCTTTTTACGTGGCTGATTCGCTGCGCGGAAAAATCTCGGTGCCGTCAACGGCCTCGTTTATCTCGCGTCAGACGAGAGGATAAAAATTGCGCGGCGCCGCCGCCGGTAGTCGGTGGATGGTCCTCTGAGCCGTGCCATGGATTTCATCGCGGCGCGCCGAAGTACCGCGAAAAAATAACGCCGTTCCATAAATCTCTCGGCGCGGGATTACGTAAACGACGTCAGTCTTAAACCGCGGCCAGTCCGCTCGTAATAAGCGGCTGCGAATTTCCCGAGTCCGAGAAATCCACGGCGTGAATTACATTTCGCGGGCGACAGGCCGTCCATTAAATGATGCTTCAAATAAAACGTTCAAATGATTTATTTACGATACGTACGGCAAATATTGATTTATTTACGATGAACATTTTCAGCTTTTCATACGAAACGTGCATAAAACATAATGATGCTATTGTGCATGCAATCCATCCGAGTTATCTTCGTAACTGATGAAACGTTTTATTGACCGGACATACAACGTAATGTTCTCGTAACTGTGCTTCACAGAAAATGACACGCACAAATGTCATTAGAAAAATCGCCAATAATTAAGGCTCTATCGAAAAGGCTGCCGAGCAAACGGTTTCCATATATTACAATTTGATCTGACTAATACATCTAATGTCTTTCAATTAGCTTCCATTTTTCATCTGATTAATTATTTTCCGCGAACAACGACGATATTCGTATCGATGGCGATTATTCGCAAAGTCGTTCGACTTGTTTTTCTACATGACAGAAAGTGCCAGAGGAAAACATATCACGTGTCATAGATCATCTGCGATTTTAAATTGACACACACGCTTAATGAGGCGAACTCCATTCAATCGATATGCTCGCGCATCGGATAATCACAGATTTTCAATCAATCGTAGCTACAAATCGTACTTAATAGATGCTTTCCATTTAATGACACAAGTTATTATTCACTAAATGCAAAGAAAGATAGATGCTTGAGTCATTAAATGGAAAGCATCCAGCAACGTTCAAAATGAAACATCCATGATGATAGCTCGAATAGAAACGTTCGATCTTTATTCAAAATTTATGTAAAATTTTTGAAATACGTTTTATGTCTAAATATAACGCACGAATTATCACGTATTAGTACTCTCATTTACCAGTCATTTAGTAATAATGGTAGGTTTGAAATATTCATAAATAGTGAATAAGTTTCGAATGATGTCCATTTTTATCAATATAGATTAACTTTGATCTCGATTCAATTTACTCTTCATCTTTTTCTAATTCTAACAAAAGATAAAGTTGAACTGAAATTAGCCGTTAAGTAGATAGGTGAAAATAATTTTTAAAATACCTCAAAGTTTATCTTTATAGTTATATTTTTTAATAGCATATATAGAGAGTTAAATATATATTATTTATACTCTTAGAGAGAGAAAGAGAGAGAGAGAGAGGAAGGTATAAACAATGAATTTTACTTCTGGACAATACTTTTTATTTTTCTTTTCCCAAATAAAATTTTTAAGAAACTTTGCGTGGGGTGCTGCTTTCACCTATCTACTTAAAGGTTATATAAAATTAAACTACATTGATATAGAAACGGTCACGATTATCGTAAATCAATAAACATTTTTAGCATGTAACAATCATTCTGAAAATTGCCCTATTGCTCTTAAATAAACTGATCCCGTGATTTTAAATCCTTGTAACCACCCGTGATCCAATTTACCGTGCGCATACATAATTCTCAATCTTCCAACCGACACAGAGAACGCGTATTAATTAATCGAAATAGGTCAGCAATATTTGCCGAATGAAAACCCGCTATTTGCGCGTCGTATACCTTTCTCACAAACTGCCGGATGCAGAAAAATGGACTCACTCTTACGTCATTATGTTGTTACACGTATCATGATAATGATAACCCAATGGCGGCGTGGTACGTCAGAGCGTTCGAGGAGTTGCATATCAAATCGAAAGTCAACAAATTACGTTGCAGTTAATGAGAGATTTGTTTCGACTCTCCGAAGAGAGCCACGTAATTATTAAATCGTTAAGGAGAGGGCTATACACGGACAGGTACCATCGCTTCTCACGATCAGCACGAGGACGACTCGTTGATGCTTAAATTATCGTTAGCACCAAGCGCGTTTCACAATTTTTATTTAAACTTCATAATTTTCCAACCGTGAAAAATTATTTAGAAATTACTTGCGAATAAAAAGACTTATCAAAAAATTTAATGATTTTATTTAATAATTTTTACATTTATGAATAATTGTTCGTGGTATTTTTTACTAAAAAAATTTCTATAAACATTATATGAAAGTTATTTATTTAGTAAAATTACGAAATACGCTACGGTTAATTTTATGTGAACGTTTAACAAAAAATTCACTTTTGCTGTATGAGTTCCAAAACGATAATAATGATTTAGAAAATATTTTTATCGTTGTTATATGAATAAAAATATAATGAATAAAGGAGTTAAATCACATCCTTTGCATAAATAAAGAGAATAACTCATAACGTTGAAAAATGCAGCGAATAAATCTAGTAATTATTTCATTTTATTTAATTACTCTACCTACGCAAAAGACACTATATATAAAAACTTCTAGCATCTCGTTTAAATAAGCTAATGTGAAGTTACAGTACCATGAACTTTTCCTACATTTTTATCTCGATTGTCGTGCCCTTAATTAAGAGTCACGCGCACACTTTCACGCTAACAATTATACCGTATATTATTCGAGCATATTTGCAGTTTATATAGAACAATTCTATTTTATAAATAGATTAACATGGAAATATTTTCATAATTTTACATTGTAGAGAATACGAGATTACATTCTGTAAAAAATTTCAAAAATGAATTTTCATTATTTAACATAATAAAAATTTTTCTTTTTTTAAATCGCTGTGTTTTGAAAATTAAATATATGTATACAATGTTCTGCTCTCAGATTTATTCCATTATTATAAAGAATACAATGAATAGCTATTATCTCGCATATTAAAAAGCGTCTCTAATACTCCAATAACCCATTAATATTTTTGCAATTTTCAAGATATAATCTTCTTTTTCTATATGAAACATATGATGTCATGAAAGCTCATGTAATGCCCGTGAAATCAAATGAATGTATGTAATTAATTTGAAAGAAATATCATTTTTTATACTATTTTCGATCCATTACTCGACGAACAAAAGAATATTCCGCTGGTAAAAGGATACGTATGTATCCTTTTACCAGCGCAGCTTCATTTTCATGCAAGCCGAGCAAGCCGAGTAAGTCATATTTAAATATTTTATATACCGACGAAACATTCATTGATAATCCGTTTATGTTGATAGATATTGTTAGAAAATTAAAATGGCATAAATTGCGCATTCGCACGAAACTGTTGGATTGCAATGTTACACGCACGTAAATATCTCCGCGCATTCTTATTCTGTAAATATGAGTAAAATATCACAATGCGAAGCGTACGCGATAGCTGTCGCGAGGATAGAAATTTATTGGCCGCTTAATTTCTTGTCCAAGTTGTACGCTTGAGGTTTGTAAAAATGTATTATGGATTTAATAACTTGATAACTCGCGGAATACATAGGCGTAATTATTCAATATGATAGTATTTGAAAGCAAGAAAGATTTTTCTTGAATCATCAGATTACGACAATGAATTGTGATAGCATTATTTCAATATTGTTCACAGTAGTGACAATTTTGTTTAACAGAATTTTCGATATTAATTAACCTTTCTTTATTATTATAAATGAAAACGCGATTAATGCAAACGCATGTAATTCGAGAACCGACAAGCGTAAAGCACTTGAAAAGCGTAAGATTAATGGATCTCGTAGTCGGCGGCATTTTTCGCAGCATGGTGGAAAACGTTTCATGTTAAAAAAAAAGAGCATTTACATAAACTCATTTAATAATCGTGAGATCATTCAGCTTCGTATAATTCAAAGTCTCTCACTGTGAGTCAGTTGCCATATTAATTATGTCAACGTTTAAAATTTTGATGGCTGTAAACGTCGATACGCCTGTAGGAATTAATCTCACTCGAGCAACTTCAGAATTTATTTATTCGCTTTCTCGCACCTTTTCCCGAGCTTCGGTATCTTCACGTGCGCGATATTACCTATATGTGTTTCAACAGTCATTGAAACGAGATATCTCTCACGAGATACCTTCGTCTATTTTCTTATTATAGTTGAGTTTTCCTCTTTCCTACGAGGAAATAAATATTTATTCAAGATACAGCGATGCCACCCACTTCCGGCTGAACGTCAATTAAAGACATGTGTAAGGACCGCGCACGGAATGCGTGTTTATTCATCATAGATTCACGTACCGTCCTCTAATGACACTCGTACCATTAATCTACACCGGTGTCCTCATCCCATGCGTATTACAGGTGCGATAACTCAATCGAGGTGACGCGAGACGCTTTAAAACCTACGCCCCGCTTATTAATATTCCGCGGTTGTACCGTAAGTGGTTACGTCTGTTACTGACACGGCATACAATCGAGTCGAATATACGACTACGCGAATGCTTGTAATATGCGCGTCGCAAATGTTTGCGCTTATTTCGATAATAGAGAATATAGCGAATATAGCGAAACAGCGTCAATTAATACTTTAAATGCCATGCGCCAGAAATTCCGAAACATAAATTGTAATACTATCTAGAAAGCGTCATATCAATTCATTATCATAATGCTGCACTTGCGTTTCTGCACAGCCAACGATGTTACAATTAATTCGTTACGAGCGTATTAATTTTAAAATAATATATTGTAAAACTTAACATTCTTTTTTACTTTCTATAGAGCACCGTAGAGTACTATAGTAAAAAAAAGTTGGAATTTAAGTTAAGTACATATTCATGAATATTCTCTCGTTTCTCAAAATGGATATAATTTTTATCTAGTTCTTTCAATGGCTCAATTATTAAAATATACTTCGATATTCTCATTCCATTCAATATGGATTAATATTCATCGACAATCCCGTCAATTTCCTCGTACACGCAAAACTTATTTGCGTTCTGGTTGATAGATACATGCGAAGCTAATTACCAATTCCGCGTCGTATTAATGAACCCGTTTTGACTTTCTCCCACCCAACTAATCATCCCGGCTACGAACCTCTCTTGCGCTTTCATAAAGCATTGAATCTGGTTTCTATGTGGAAGTACTTGAGAAGAACACAAGCTACTCGTGCGGATTAAGCCGACGTGCAGCTTATGCGATATTCGTGTACTTTGTCGAGAATATATTACGAGGCCTCTAGTTGATATTAATTATCTAGTATCAAAAAACTATTATACACATAAACTATTCTTGTCACGAAATCTCCCTCGACACGTCATATCTATTCGTACGAACAATGTCGATTAAAAATTAAAATGCACTGACGTCAAACCATTCCATTCATTCATTCATTCACTACTATCTCATATTATGACGTCAGAGGCGAGAAAATACATAATAAAAATTCTTACAAAATATATTAATACGCAAGTATGTTTTAATAAAACAACATTTACAATCGATGGAATTGACTTGTAAAATATCTATATCGGAAATTCTATCTTTTATTTCGTTAATTCATAAATAATCGTACAGTTTAAAATAAATTAAGAATAATCAAAGACGAAATGAACAATATTCACAGCTATGATAAATTGTCAAATTAATATAATAATATAAATATAAATTAAGAAATAAATAAATATAATTATAATACAAAGAAATAAATATGATTTAAGTTCTTCTTAAGAAACAACAAGATAGCTTTCGATACATTCTATGGGTCTGTTCTATCGACTACAAATTATGTGTTTCAAATGGAAAATATTTTTATTCAAATTTAATTTGCAAGAATTTTTGTTGTGTTTTTTCGCTTCTAACGTCACAATATCATATAATAGCGATGAGTGAACAGAAGTGTTAATTATTACATTTGATAGATCATTCAGGAATAAATCTGCAATGCACGACGTAAATGACATTCTTCGCATGTGGTCGAGATTACGATCACGATTTAGTATAATTCTAAATTTCTGAAAAAAAAATCTCACACGACAGCATTATTGTTCAACTCGCTTTACCGAGAGACGCCGCGAGCTATGATTCTATTGTCAGCGAAACACGTAAGAATCATATTCCGAGACGAGTTCTACCTTTAGCTCGGATAGAAGAATCCAGTAGCTTGTCGAGCTCGATCATCGGCACAATATGGTTGAACGAATTCCAATTATCGAAACTAGGGAGCGTCGCCAGGAACGGCCCTGAGACAGCTCGGCGCGCACGAGAAAATCGTATGAGGTACGTTATATCCGAGCATGAGCTTGGCACGTAGAAAATATAGGACGAAACTGATTTTCTATCCTATACTCTCATTGGAGGAACTTTTTATCCAGAGGAAAGAACGGAGATGAAAATATTTTACCCTTTTCATTCTCGTATATAGAGAGAGAGAGAGAGAGAGAGAGAGAGAGAGAGAGAGAGAAGTAATGTCTTCGTTACTAACTTATTATTTCTCTCTATCGTACGTACGGTAACGAAAGAAGTAGTTAATACTAAGTTACTTTACTAATAATTATT
>NW_012130067.1:6402020-6409174 GCF_000143395.1 Atta cephalotes | reverse complement strand
GTACGTACGTAGTAGTACGTAGTAGTAGTAGTAGTAGTACGTAGAGTAGAGAGAGAGAGAGAGANAGANANAGAGAGAGAGAGAGAGAGTAAATGCTCGTTTCAACCTTTAGAATTTTTCTCTCATGTCACGGTCAAAGAGAGTTTAATCAAGTACTTTTCATAAATTATCTTTCTATGCTTTGCGCCATTGGCGGAACATTCCTCGACACAAAGCTTTAATTCGTAATCTTAAATCACGGAAATGACCCAATTGCTGTGATGAGAGGATTTAACGAGAAACTCATGTTGCGGTTACACGACGTGTGTGTTCCAGAATAAAGGGGAACATCGGCAGACATCAAGGAGATCGCATTTCGTTAGCAAGAAACATGTTCGATTCAGTGCCAATCATGCGGTGTCTATTCATGCTCCAGATTCTAATCGCTGTAGTGCAGCCCAATCTCGAAGCTCGGCAACGGCTATTTAACGTCAAAGGTAAATTTCATAATATATAAATATGTTCCTAATGCTACTTCTTATATCTACTAATTATATAATTTATCGACACCAATGGCTGCGTTCAGCAGAAAGAGCAGCTCTTCAACTATAAAATTCTTTAATATCATTGGTCTTGCCCTTAGTTTCTCAATAGATCTAAATGTATAAACCAATCATATTCAAAAATTTTACAACAGTTGCAAAGCTGCTTTTTCTGCTGAATACAGTTATTGTTTTGATTTTATTGTAAACAGAACAAAAAATAGAAAAACAATGTTTAACTCGATATAAATTTTACTTTTCTAAACAATCTTAAAACAAAGTCTTTTAAGATCGTAATGTGAATACACAACTAAAAAATGAAAACCTTAAACGGTCAACTGGTAAATAATTTATGTATCAAATCCTATAAATTACGCGTCGAATTTAACTTTCAGTCTTGAAACGCAATCCTAGCAGAACTAGAATAGTAATATCACAAATTAAAGTAATTTAATATTGATACTCATAGGCACCTAAGGAAAGATATCATAATCTGATGCTAATGAGCATCCTTTCCTTTTTTATTATCTAGACTCTTCCGCCAGTTCAGTACAAATAAGAAATTTGCGATTTCTAAAACAAAATACGGCGGAATCGAATAAACTTGATTCGCATGCAACCTCGCGTCCACTTTCTCGAGTTTCTTCGA
Source organism: Atta cephalotes (assembly GCF_000143395.1). NCBI lineage: Eukaryota > Metazoa > Arthropoda > Insecta > Hymenoptera > Formicidae > Atta > Atta cephalotes. The sequence goes on along the minus strand of NW_012130067.1, from coordinate 6,408,004 downwards.
CTCGCATGAAAACTGGCCGTGGCGAGTTCTCGAGGAGAAGCCTTACCTTTGCGGGACGCGCTCCTATTAAGAGCACGAATAGGAACGAGTCGTACAATACAGGCGCGGCGCAGCGATGTTGGATTTTGCAAGCGAAGGAGGCAAAAGGAATCGCAGAAAGAATTGCAGATGTGAAATTCCTTCGGGTGACTGTAGGAATCTGATCTCCAAAAGATCAATCTTTCAAAATTATAATAACGATTTTTTATCGATTTATTTTGCGAAAAATTAATTTTTATAACTTTATAAAAAAGGACTATTTTAATTCTTTCACCTGATTTTATTGGAATCATGTTAAAAAATTATTTTTCATTTAGTTCAAAAATACTTTGATAAAATTAAAACGAGAATGAGGCTATGAGCCAAGCTAGATCTTGATGCTATATTTAAAAAACAAATAGTTTATTAAAACATATGTTTTTTAACCCCAATCAGGTCATTCCCAATAATGTTAAATAATGTAATTTAAATTTCAAACGAAATTCATTAATCATTCTAATAACTCTAAATTATAAAAACATATAACGTAATTGTTATACGAACAAAAAATTATAAAAATACATTGATTAAATCCATCGCTTTGATTGTGAAATACGCTCCAGATACATTATTAAATCGCTTTATAGTTAATGATTGTCTTACAGTATCTGGAGCGTATTTCACAATCAAAGCGATGGATTTAGTTATATTTAATATATTTTTATAATTTTTTGTTCGTATAATAACTTTATATGTTTTTATAATTTAAAGAATGATTAGTTATTTCCGTTTGAAATTTAAATTGCATTATCGTTTTAACGTTGCGAATGATTCTATTGAGATCGAATCATGTATGTTTTAATAAACTGTTCGTTTTTTAATAATATAGCATCAAGACCTTGCTTGACTTGTAATCTTATTTTCTCATTATTTTAATTCTATAAATTTTTTTACATACTATTGTATATAATTATTTTATACATTATTTTTAATGCATACTTTAATGCATACTTTAATTTATACTAAATAATTTTTTTCAAAATGTTGACTATTTTTTTAGCATTACTCTGTACATCTAATCTCAGATGATATCGGCAGGATTAAATAATTTCAACGGAAATGTTTTCAAATTTAGTGTACATTAAAATGTACACAAGGTCTAAAAAGGTTAAATCGATCTCTTTATAAAGTATTTTTTTTTTTTATAAAAAGAACTATTTCAAAATTAACTACAATTTTTAACGAATCAATTCGGAGATCACACATTCCTACAGTCTATATCACACTATGCATTGGAGACTGAGGATTAGAATTCAACGAATTAAAACGAAATGGATTAAAATTAAAATTATCTAATTAGTCAAATTCTAAATTCTAAATTCTTTAATTTACAATGCTCAATCTCCAATAGATAGTGCGACATGGACATAAGTAACCGACGGAATGTGTCGTAAAATGCTAATTTGCGATTTATTTATACGCCAGAACATTTTAGTGGCTGTTAAATGCTCATTGCTAATTTTAATTATGTCGATAAATATTTCGAATGTGTTGCGCGGTAGTAGCTCGGGATGACTATTACTCGGGATCGTAATTGATTGTCATCCGGTAGAGCCCAGCAGTACAGCATGAATATTGTACTCGGTTTCGACGTCGCCGCGCAATTTCGCTGATCTTATCGGGGGATATCGGCCAGCGCGAAACCGTCGGCTGGCGTGCGGCCAATCGACATAACTTTTAGCGCTGCTTTTGACATGCTGTACCACGCGGAAAATGCTGATTCCGCGAAGCTGCTGCGCTGATGCTCGCGAAGTCTGTCCTCGGGGCAATTCCGACAATTCGTAACTACTGCTAAGCGCATAAAGAAATCAGTATTATTATCGTCAATGAGTTCTCAGATTTTTATGCAAAGATCCGCGGGAATGAATACATTTACGACAATGGTTGGCGAAAAAAACATTTCTCCTCGTATCTACAAAGTCAGAGATCAAATGTACTTCAACTTTAAATCATGCAGCTAGAAATTCATGGTCTTCGTCTGAAATATCTCAAGCGCCATTTACACTATTGTACTTATGTCAAATCATTTGTCAACCGTGCATCCAGAGATGCGACAAGTCGGAGTGATGGATGCGTTCTCCTTTAGTTTCCCCGTACATTCGACCGACGGAGAAAACCTTTTCATCGAGATACTTCGTTAACAGCTAGTGCTTCGTTGGAGTCAGAAATCTTCTGACGTGGTCAGGCACAAAGACGAAATTTCACAAACGACGAGCAGTGAAATAAAAGAAGATAGATTTCATGGACGAGACAACAAAATATAAAAACGTCCGTAAAAGCTTCGGAAGACAATGAAAAAGAAACGGTCTTGGATGTCACGTCGAGAGGTTGGCGCAGCATTGAAAATTCGCAACTGGGATGCATGAAACGTAGATTTCCTTTTCAATGTAGATCTCCGTCATCGGTAGCGTCTCCTAATGAGTTTGTTCGCTGGTAATATTTATTTATTTATTCGTTCCGTGGGCGAGAGGAAAACAATGCGCGCGTCAAATTATGGCAACTGAGAGAAAGGGAGACATGACGGACGAGCCGTTTCGAAATTACTCTCTCGTTAAGGGATAGTTATTATGATCAGGGAAAATTATATGCCGCGCGTGGAGGACCTGTTTACCGAATGCCATGGCCCGAAATCTCTGGGCCTGGGTAACTGACACAGGTAATTTGTCCGGCTCGCGATAACCACCGGCGTCTCTCTTTGGTGATTGCGGAATTATTAACTCGCCCGAGGTAACGTAATGACGAGACATTAGTGCGGTTTGCGCCCCATCGCGCCGATTGTCTTTCTTAATTTTTCTCTCTCAATTTGAGAATTAACGGCCGTACCGGTGCGAAAGAAAATATTATCTCTCGCTCGTAATCGTTTTCACTGAAGCGAAGAGTCCCGGAATCGACGAGGGATAAATTTATCGAATCATGAACTCAATGGACATACGTTGCCACAATAAAGCGAGAAAGCGTTTCACGACGAGTAGAGTCGCCCCCGTAATCAACCTGAGAGCTCTCAAAGTAACCCGAGTGTGTTTGCCAACCCTAGAAAGATCACTCACAAAAATGACGTATGTCTTTGCCGCTTCTGTCTTTGCTTGTATATACGTCAAGTTGCGGTCGCCGGTGTAATCAATTTTTCGATTGAAAATATCGCTCCTATCTACCAATTTAGACCAGTATGGGCTACCGTTTGAAATTGGTTTCTCTGGGATTGAATGGCATCACAAAATCGTTTAGACGAACCGATTAAAATATGTATAATTGTTCGGAATAACCCAATTTAAATATCAGCTATGCGCGTTACAAATCTCAGTCAACATTTTTTATACAGGACGAACAAGACATGAATCTACCAGATTAAAAAATGCAATATATCGTGATGAGAGCCGTATACATAGACTGCGTTCGGAGAGAGTGCTATTAGCGCTATTGCATTATTCTATTCTTGTCTAATGAACGATAAAGTAGATTAGAATGACAATAAGCTGACAGCGAGATCTCCAAACGCAATGAAACGTAATTTTATCCTAATAATAATAGAATATATTAGAAATAATAATAGAATAGATTACACTGAAAAAAAGAGTGTTTAATTTAAAAAATATTAAAATATTAAATTTATTTTCGTCTCCATTTTTTAAACACTTAAAGATATTTTAGCCTTTAGCAAACTTTTTCAGTAGACAAAACTACGTTTGGATTTAAAACACATAATGTTTTAAATCTAAACACATAGTGTTTTGTTTATTGAAAAAGTTTGAAACTAAAACATCTTTAAGTGATTAAAACATGAAGACAAGAATAAAATATATTACTTTTTTTGTGTGTATCGATAAATAACAAAACAAATAAATATGTGAAAGTAAAAATCTTTGGCACAGATAATAATGTAAACATTGTATTTTTCTAGTTAGATACTTTTAATCACTAAATTGATGAGTGTGTAATGAATAATTATTACCCCTACAATTAAAGAAATATCAATTAGTGATTAATTATAGCTAGAAAAATAAAATATTTATGATATCATATTTATAAAATATTTATATCATCAAGTTAAATTCAAAGTCAAATTAAATTTAAACCACAATTTAACTAAAAAATGAAAAATCTTGGAAGGCCGAGTAGAAATAACGTATTTCCCGAAATGTATTCACATAGCCATCAAGAATCTTCGAACCTTTTTATCTTTCGGCGGCAATTACGGATCTGCGATGGCGCCAAGCGTTCAAAATCAATGATGGAAAGGAGAAGAATGTCTGAACTCAGGGGAGTTTGCGAATACTCGTGTCTGTAAAACCAACACGACGAGGCACCCATTCAAGGCTCGAACACGTTGAAAAATCACCCGTTCGTTCCCCGCATAAATACGCGCGGCCAGGCCAAGCAATGTGGGCGTCTCGTGTATATCCGTGGCACGGATATACACGCTATATCATACGCTATAGTATACCTGTACAAGAACACGAATGCAAACGGCGTCGCATCTGCACGCACCTGCACAAAGACACGCCGAGAGAACACACACGCGCGAGGGCGATCGCGTGGGTAAACGCTGTCAATGGACTCTCCCGCGCGAGATTTTTTCCTTGTCCTCTCTTTGACGGGTTTTGATTCTGGGCCGGACATTGGTGCCGCAACCGTGAGAAATGAAAGGCGAACCGCGTAGGTATTGGGAAATGTGCAAAATCCAAAAACGTTAGGTACAAAGTAAGTTCACGCCGCGTCGTGTCGCGTCGCGTCGCGTCGCGTCGCGTAGGCACATCGATGACGGCGATTTCTGATTTATCTTCGATGTACAAGTGTTGTAGCGTTGTTCGATCTGAATATTCGACCGTCTTGTATATCTTTAATAGCCGATTGTAGATTTGCATAATTTGCGTCGAAGAAAAAGTATAATAATACACGCGATGAAATAAATTTTAAATAAAAAAGATATCAGAAATATACGAAGAAGGACAGATGGAGACGCGAAAAATATAGTTTCTTTTATCACGTTTATGATAATGATGTTTTTAGTTCGCAGTAGATAAACTTGAGGCTTCTTACAAAACTTGAAATTTCTTTTTTTAATTGATATAAAAATAAAAATTAAATCATTATGCTTCATTAACATTAAAATTTAAAGGTCAGCATAATAATTAGGTTTTTTAACCGTAATTTCGCGACTAGCTTTTTTTTCTTAGCAATTCCTTATTATAATATTCCATTGTAAATATATGAAAAAGGTCAGCCGTGTCGAATCCCTTGCCGTAATATTCCACGCGTGCACCTCTTTAACTCCGCTAAATGTTTGCGATATAAATCATAAGGATCGTGTATGTATGGCAACAAAGAAAAAGATTCAATGGACAATACGTAACACAAACATTGCCTCCTAGCTGGCCATTGTGACAGGTATAGCGACGACTCGCTGCTTGCGACTTAACGCGATATTGTGCCCAGATGCGTTAGGTGCATCTATCTCTCCGCGAGATAATAAATTGCAAACATAACCAACCATTTACCTGAGTACGCTTATTCACCGTTGGCCGCATGTTACACGAATGTGCCGCCTTATCTCAGTAACCATTTCTGCGGAACAAGAACTCTGAAGATATTTCTCTCAAGAACTGCCACACGGCATCGTTGATACAGAGTGCATGGTGCATCGTAAGAATCTGGATATTTTCTGTAATCTGCCGTATTTGTTGCCTTTTATCTAAATTCACGAACCACGAGCGACAGGACGATAACAAAGATCTAGTTTACGAAGGAATAAAATTTTATATGCCGATTAAAGGCCGCCGGGAAGCATCGATTTACTTTGCGCGAGGCGTAGTAAGTATCGTTACTTGATGATCTCATAAATAGAAACGAAAAGGCTTTAGAGAGAGAGAGAGAGAGAGAGAGAGAGAGAGAGAGAGAGAGAGAGAGAC
>NW_012130067.1:6394243-6400579 GCF_000143395.1 Atta cephalotes | reverse complement strand
GAGAGAGAGAGAGAGACGTCGGAACGCTGAGCTCAGTCAACACATTCGCTTCCGGCGAAATTTCATTCACGTCACGTACAAAGACTGTCTAAAGTCTTAAATTAAATCCGCTATACGTAAAATTGCAGGCGTGACTGTTAATTCATCTCCTCGCATATCGTGAAGGCGAAAGACGACGTCGAAGTTCGCACCGGTGCTGAGAGGAATCGGGCGCCGCGCCGTATAGTCTATTCCCTGAGGGGTGCCGGGTATAGGAAAAGGACACATCGTCGTCGGCGAGCAAACTCGAGAGGTGCCATTGGCACGTGAGAAATTTCTCCGCGTCGTCTGACTCGACGTCGCCGTCACTTATCGAACGTGTAAACTACCTGCCACTGTGTCTTCCGACTGGGACAGTGCAATAACGGGACTTCACCGATTTCCCTAGGGTCACCAAGTTACGATATCTCGCATGGTAGAAACGATAAACTCTCTACGAGCTCTTCAAAGACGAAGCATCTCTTCCGCTTCGATATAAACTTTGTATATTATATCGCAATAGGACGAATTACGGACGCATCTGCATCGTACATATTTATTCGCATATGCGCGAATAAACGATTGGCCGCACTGAGAATCAAAAAATAACGCCGTCACGAAGGAACATTTGCGGAATGTGCGAAATATCCGTGGGTGAGAAACTCGAGTGTCTCTCTTGAAAAGGATCACTCCTGCAACATGTTCCGCGACCGCGTGGGCTTTATTCGTTATTACTGATCGGCTACACGACCCACGCTCTCGACAGCATCTTCGTCCCGTCTGCCCCCGCAGGTGCGAATCAGTTACTCTTCTCGTACAACGTACACGCCACTCCTGTTAAGTGGCGAAATAATAGCAGCCGCCTGTGGCGGCGACGTGAGCGGATGCGGGAGGAGATCGTCAGGAGAGCAGAGAGAAGCTTCTCTTCGCAGCTTCATACTATTATATCATGAGGAAATATCTGGAAACCAACGTGAAGTACTCGCAAGATGCTCTGGCCTCGACATCTGTGGAAATCAGTTTTCTTTCGGCAAAGTCTCCAACTATTAAGATAATCAGAATTACAACTCGTAAATCATGCATTGTTGCGAAAACTTTGAATTCAGCAAATGCAATATTGCCAGCCAATCGCTGAAGGATATTCGTATCATTCCTAAAGAACACGCCAACTTAAGAAAAAATTAAAGTCATGCTTTTTGGTTACAAAGTGTAACTCTTTATCGTCTTATTGATGTTAAAAACCAAAATTAAAAAATTGTAATTTTGTTAACTTTTATGCTCCTTGTTTCTTGGATTATTATTACACGATTTCTTACTTCTCTGCTGACTGAATTTAGCAGAGAAAGCAACTTTGTAATTGTAAAATGCTTTAATATAATATAATATAATTGAGCTTATCATCAGTTCCTCACTGAGTCTATAAATGTATAAAGTAGTGACATTAAAGAATTTTTGCTTTGAACAAAAGTTGTAAAGCTGCTTTCTCTGCTGAACGCAGCCATTCTCACTTTAAATTGCATCAAATTAGATCATAATTATTATCTTCAATCAAATCCAATGATATAATTATTAGCATTATTTAATATGTAAATGACAATTCATTGAAGCACGTTTCTACCCACTTCAAATATAGGATAAGTATCATCTGGCAAACTCGTCGTACACGCAGCTAATTAACGAAAGATTGCTCATTGAGATTATGAAGCCGCGCTTAATCTATATCCACCCACGCGAGAATCGGTTCAGTGACGACGGTGACATTGAGAAATAATCCGATTGACGATAGGTATACATACACCATAATACCGGCTACTTGCGTCCGATATTCCCGGGAGTCTACGATCCGTAAAAATGAAATTCGATTAATTAGGAGTCGACGTGATTAGGGCGGATTCATTGACATGTCTGTCCGAGTGCGACCGAGAGTCGCGCGCTGCGACGCGAATAAATTACGCGTGCGAGCGTAACTCGCGCGGCCGGATTAACCAGGAGGGCACGGACAATAATTAAGTTGTACCGTTGATGATTAATCGCCGTCTCCGGTCGGCCTAACTCCATTCCATCCCGAGCCAGTCTGCGCGATGAGTACGATATTTAATATGTCTCGCGTGTACACACGTGCGAGCGAGTGTTTCATCACGTGGCAATCAGTGAAATTAAACGCCGCGTCAGCGTCGTCACGAATGCGACGAAGGAGGTCATCGCTCAAACGACGGTGGCCATTTTTCGAATGATTACGCCGCAAGCAAGTATGCTTTGGATATTGAGTCTAACGACCCCGCGTTACGATGGTAACGATCGGTATAGTCGCGGCCGCTTTTATGCACTTTACATGAATTAGTATGGGGCGTGTATTTATTACGAAGATACACTCGGTACGCGCGGCACGAACGCATAGCTACTACTCGTTATTTCATTTTATCGGCTATTCGTTACAATTGTTTCTCGATAAGCTAAATATCGAGTCGCTAAATATTTTTTTTTACCCCCATAAAGTAATTAATAGCGGTGATATTAGAATATACATTCACAGCACATTCGTTGCCATCGAAATGTCATTCGAAATGCTACATGATTATTAATCGAGTAAAATTTCGCTTCGTAATTTCAATTTTAAAGATTCTATCCATCGATCGAATTTCCACGAAAATCGAGCGAGAAAATATTCAAACGATTTGTCAGCTGATTCAGGCAAATTCCTTAATGATTGATCTCATTTGATCGTGAGGATAAACCACAAGTGCCACATTAACCGCATCCGCGGAATCCTTGGGGCGCGGTTTGTTTAATCAAAGCTATCTCGTTCTCTGTAAAAGCGAGACCAGCTGTTGTGGCTCAATACGAAGCGCGCGGCGAGTTTCGAAGCGCACAGTGCAACGTTTGTATGAAATCGGACAGCAATGTGCTACACACACAGACACAAACACACACACACATCACGGATTTTCGAGAATACACCATTGTCCGCGTACGATCTCGATTGGCCGTGCGTGAGACGCCTGTATCGCAAACTCCTCGAATAATTCGCCAACGAGCAAACTGAGATTCGTTGAACATTAAACTTTGCAGATCTATGAACGTGTCTAATTGCGTGCCCCGATTTCTACGAAGCGATGTCGCAGCAGTTGGCAGAAGTTCGTACATTCATATCGTATCTTCCGAATCTAAAATTCCCGTCGTGGGATTTCATGTTTCGCCAAATGTTTTCTAGACAAGCTACGTAGCTAGACAAGCTAGACTACATAAGTTTTTAACTATATAAATATAATTATTATTAGCAGTAATAACTATAATGTGTATAAAAATGAAGCTTTTAACGGTAATTACTTTACCATGTATTACAATTACAAATATTAAAAACTTTTCTCTAACAAGTGTATACTAAACTATATATACATATATATACAGGATATCCATAAATGTCGAGACTAAACTGTACAATGTGCTAATAAAATCGAGTAAATTGTTATGTCATAATCAAATAAATCCAAAATCTACGTCTGCAGATTTTCTACAGATCCACAGTTAAAGCATCACAAATCAAGTCACTTACTTTTGATTTCAAAACCGATGACATACTTTATTTTAAAATGTCACGTTAACCACGCATTAATTCGGCCTAATTTGTAAATATAAAAAGCCTCGAGCATCTCGGAGCCGTTCCGAAAAGTCACACACACACACACAAAGCAGACACACAACTACTGTGAGAATCTCCGTTACCGCGAGCGCTACTGCGAGACGCCACAGATTGTAACACTTCGAATACTCGTAAATGGAAATAAAACTTCTTACACCACGAACACTGGCCTATATTAATTGGAGGATATATTAATTCGAGCCCTTACCAAACGACAATCGCCACGTCCAATCTGTAATTCCGCCACGCCCTGAACGGCACGTCGTATCTTGACAGTACGATTGATTAACGGCTGACCCGTAAATTTTATAAACGGTGCCCTGAGCGATACAACAAGAAGAAAATTTATATAAAATGCTTAAAATGCTTTATTAAAAAATGTTCAAAAATTGTATTTGTTACTATTTCCAGTACAGTAAGAATATTCGAAAGTCATTTATTTCGATGATGGAAATTTGCATTTTTTCAAAAAGAAGAATTTGTGACCAGTTTATAAGCTTTTATCAAAATGATTCGCCCTTGACAACTCGGTGTAGAATAGTTTATAAATTTAGAAGCTTTTTTCACCTTTCATCTCATTAACATACTGTATATGTTTAGTCCCGACCTGTGTATCATTTTTCAGTAATTCTAGAAGAAACAAGCATCAAGTTACTTAATGAGCTAAGAATTAACTATCGTAAAATGGTAGAGTTCTTTAATAGCTCCTTAACGAGCAAATTTATGTCGTTTGTAGAGATTTAAGATGTTAAGAATATTCAAGATTTGAAAGTTAATAGTAAGCCAAAATTCTCTATATTTCGCAAAAAAAGATAACTTTTAGCTGACATGGATCGTATAATTTACAAGCTGTTCAAGAATCGTATCTTTCACGCAAGACAATCTATTCTCGGCGTACAAGTAAATTTACTTAGCCGCCACTTACATCGAATTTTAAATAAAGGCCACTGTGAATCGAAAACGGAATTAAGTTTCGGCGTAAAATCAGTGTTTACAATGATAAAATTAATAGAAGCCGGCGATGATGATTCAGATAGACGACGATTACGAGAGACTCATCCTCCAGAAACGATTATATTTCGCGTCTCGCTGCGTAGTTCGATTATATTTCCGCGGATAGGAATATCGTGACGACTTTAATGAATTCAATAAGTAGATATATGCTAATGGTGACAGAGACGAGGGAGGCAAAGGAGAGGAGGGCCCATTCTTGCAGGACCGCCGATGACCTGGGCGCGAGAATCGAGATGGGTCTGGGAGTGAGTCATCTGCAGAGGAACTGGTTTCTACCGTAATACCCAGGTATCGCCGATAAAGAATCATTCCGACGCCTAATAACTTTGGGCCGCTGCGCCTCCACCATTCGCCGTGACAACTCGATGGAGAACTGTGAGACCGGAATCGAAATCGATCGTATACTCGCCCTTCCTGTGTGAGAAAACGAAGAGATGCAACGATAAATCTCCGCTGCAAATGATACAATACTCGTGCGACCGTTATATAGATAGAATTTGAAAACAGTTCCTCCCAAGTGTACGATATAATTACCTTGCCGCTCACAGATAAGAGAATGCTTGATTGCGTTCCGTGCCCCACTTTCCCCGGTGAGCCGAAATTTTGGATTGCGTTACGGGAAACGCTACGAAACGCGCGTGCGTCGATCATACTTCCTTATTGATCGCAGCCGCGGAGAAACCGGCGGAAGACGAATGTTTTATCGATTAGATCGTAGCAACGTCAGTCCTTGCGTGCACGTGAAATAAGCCGACGACACTGACGAAGTATAGAACACGACGCGATCGACGGACGACGGTAGGCGGACAGCAGTGCAACGATAAATTACGTTATATCAGACGTACGAAATGCCTTGCGTATCGGCCTTACGATCGGCTCCTGAATTATCGCGTCGATCTGCAATACGATTTCCATACGTGCGGGTATCCATAAATTCTCTATGAGAGGACCGATCTTTCGACTACCTCTAAATCTGTCAAGAATTCTTATACGCGCCGAGACGGTTTCTTCCCCGAAATCGAAAAAATTGTAAAAATAGCATATAAATAGGTTAATCATCCGATAATCCACTTTTTTTCACACTCTCAAAGTTCTCGCAGTATCATATGTTAAAAACGCTAGTATTTTATATGTCAAATAAATATTTTTTCTTGATGGAAGCGTATTGGGAGACGCTAAGTACATTTTGAGAATATTTGTTAATTTATTAAATGAGATACAAAATTATTATCTATGATCCAACGAGAAGTACATTCTCGTATTACTCCATTCTGTACGGATGCGACCGCCGGGAGGTTAATTGTCGGGAGGTAAGAGCGGCCAATTAATAACTTGCTGCATAAGTCGCGTATAATTATGTTAACCCTGGACAGCGTGCATCATCAATTATATGCAATTAGACGAGCCGTGATAGTAGCAGTGCGTATATACGACGACGTATAAACGGGCGATCGTGTCTGTAGAGACATTTACAGTAGGTACAGCCTGTATGGGAGGTCCGAGTATCTCCATCCGACGGTCCCCACCTGCAGTTAACCCCAGCTCGCTGGAGGTATGCGCCTATTGGTCGCCCCGCCATTTTTCCAGCTTTAATGATAATAGGATAATAATGATTACACCGTTCAACTACCTATACTAGACAGCACCTTGTCTCTCTCTCTCTC
>NW_012130067.1:6387308-6390705 GCF_000143395.1 Atta cephalotes | reverse complement strand
TATCCAATAAAATCGAGCAAAAAACCACCCGCATAGTTAAAAGATAACATTAAAGAGAATTTAATAAAAACAACTGCTACTTTGCATTTCCTTTTCTATCCACTATAATTTAATTCATTACTTACTCAATCTTTAATTAAACTATAAAATAGGGTAACTTTGATCTAAATTTTGATCATTCTTAAAATAACATGCATATCGAGTGAGAATAATATAATGGAATGTATATGTTTTTTATATCTAGAAGTTTCTTAAATTAAAAAAATATTTTTGAAATATTAAAATTGCAATTAAGCATTTTAGAAATATTATATATATGCATATATGTGTATATATGTGTGTGTGTGTGTGTGTGTGTGTGTGTGTGTGTGTGCGTGTGTGTGTGTGTGTGTTTATGTGTGTAACAGTTTGCTATAAATGTTTTTAAAAAAAAGAGACTTCCCAGTGTGAATCTGTTACCGCTTATGTCCTGATTTTATATATGCGTGCTGTCTAAACACTACATTAAAAAAATTTAGGTAAAAGTTATTCCTAGGTCAAAGTTTTACGGTCAAAATATCGTAAGAAAAATAAGGAATCATAGCAGATACAGAGTGCGGATTTTCTTGTACAATCAGTTCTTTTATACTTTCAGGGGTATACACCCTACAGGAGCATTTACACAATCACGAGATCGTAATACCACGGAAAGTAAATCACCGAGGAGATTTTATCTCGGAAAATGTTACTCATCATCATCACAAAGATGGACCAATCGTTCATTATCGAATGGCTGTGGCCGGTAACGAGTATCACCTCGAGCTGACGGCAGTCGACAACTTCATCGGCCGTGCGATGGTCGTGGAAAGACGGAAGCGGGATCTGCACGTCCGCAGTCCAGCGAAAAGTCATGGTAGCAAATGTCATTATCGAGGATTCATTAAGGGCCATCGGAATTCCCGCGTCGCTCTGTCCGCTTGCGACGGTTTGGTGAGTTACACTTTCGATTTTCCGATAGGTCGCGTTTACACAAGTCGATATTCGCGTCGCGTTTGCATTCATTAAAGTTTAAAAGGGATTGTTCCTTTTTGTAACACAATTGTAATTTACCAATTTATTATAATTTATTGATCTTTTTATTATATTAGCTTATAAAATAAAAAAAATTTGTATTATAATAATTATTTTATTTATAGTAGAAAAAAAGAAGAGGAAGCAAATGATATAAAGTTCATCTTTGGCTTATTTACTTATTGATCTTTTAAACGTCTTGTTTGCAAACAGAAGTCGATTATGTCATAAATCTCGCGGAGATATCATTTGCACGCTGATACAAGACGTCGAATCGCATTAGAAGCTGAATGAAGTAAACAAAGTCTGGAGTAGCATAACGTGGCGCGATTGAATTGTCAGTTGCAATTTGTAGACAGAAATCAAGCTCCTTGTTGTTGCTCTCGGCGCATTAATACACTATTTCTCGCAATTTTGAGTCGAATGAGAAGAGTATAACGAGAGATAAAATCTGTACTGTCAACGAGTCAATGCGTTTAATTGTTCGATACATAAGGAATGAGGGTCGAATCGGGATTTCTGCCAGTTAAATTACTAACTATTGGACACGCAAGTTGCAATCAGGATCGTATATCTGCTCGATTATGTACACGTCGGTGACTGGACATGAAGTTTCAGTCAGCTCGATAAAATTTTTCTGTCTCTAAAAGAGAACGTCATGCATTCATGAGTGAGCGACAGTTGATATATCGAGCAAACGATCAGCTCGCGTTATTTTATATTTGTTAGTAACTGCGAGCATTCGCGACATATCGCCCTTAAGATCGTAACGGCAACGAAACGTGCTTTCGCTCGTTAAGTCTTTTCACTACGATCTCCATGGCGATTCTAAATCAATCATATTATACGCGCTTGTCTTTCTTTCTCTCTTTCCTTCTTTCTTGTGTGACAGCAAATCTGCCACGAGTTGCAGCCAACTATACGTATTGCCACTTGAAGATAATATATGAAAAAGCAAAATGCAATCTGTTCGCCTCTTAATGATAAAATTTTCTTTATTGCATCAAAATCAAATAGCCATTAACGATGTCGATTAATTAATAAGTCTGGGCGACAATTCATGTAACTAACAACTCGTACAATTTGAACGAAATCGGGTCGTGTAGCTTGATGTAACTGTGGTGTACGAGCCAATTTTTCAAGAGTGATTTATCGCGTATCTGAAATGCACTTCTTTTGTCAATGTCGCGGCGAAGTGAACCAGAACCATCGGAATGAGAATTCAACTGGACAAGAGCTCTCTCATGATAAGCGTGTTTTTAAAAATGTCTTTTCCGGTAGTGCCATTTACATTATTGGCGTGCGATATCGAGGAAAATTGAGGAATTACAATACGTCTATGTATAGAATACGAAATGAATATATTGCACGATAGAGATCAATATGTAACTCCCTAATTTAGAGATTTTAAATATAAAACATAATTCAAAATTCTCTTAGAGCTTGAACTAAACTTCTACTTTATCTCTGCAATTCCTCTACTTTGATGATGCTTTTTAAATGAAATGTATGTTTGTTATATGAGCGCTTCTGAAATACTTGGATGGAATGGAGACGGCAAACTAAATATAGCAAAGATTATGCCGCAGAAAGTTGAAAATTTTGCGGCGCAAAGCTCGGTACAAAACAACGTGCGATTTGCCGTCTAGCTGCCGCCGCCGCAGCCTCTTTATCATCGTCCTCGGTTGAAATTTATGTGTATTAGTCTACACGCTAAACTCTGCAAACCGTCGCTCAAGCCGCAAGAAGAGAAAACACTCGCGGAGTTTCCTGCGCCCGAACGTGCGTAAAATCACGGTAACAGAATATAAAGGGCGAACGGAGGAATGCGAAGACGGAAGGGGGAGAGGGGGGGGGGTAAAGAAGCGTCTGCACAATGCGTGGAGAAACGAGGGACGTATAAATTATAAAAGCCTTCGAGTATGCATCAGCGCAATTTGCTCGTAGCTTCCAGATAATGATTTAATTTGCCATTTGGCAGATTTATTATGGCGCACCTAGTCGTTGTCCACGTACGCGTACACACGCGCACATGGATGCGCAAGTGCAACGTACGTGCATAACAAGCCGCACAATACGTACACATATTTGGAAAGTAAGGCTGTGCCGACATCGGCCCTGGGTGTCTCATCGACCGAACAACATCGCGGACCCATTGGCGGAACCGCCTTTATGGATGCTTGGTTCTCATGCAATACCGTATAATTGCTCAATTTTCTCCAGGAGCTTCGTGAAATTGCAACGAACAACCGCAGTAATCGATCGAGTATGTAGTATATTATAGAGAAATTTCGCGAAATCGTGGCGCCTCGCAACAACGTCGCGGCGTGAGTCTCTCTCTCTCTCT
>NW_012130067.1:6378726-6381235 GCF_000143395.1 Atta cephalotes | reverse complement strand
ACACACACACACACACACACACACACACACACACACACACACACACACACACACACACACACAAAGTTTATCGGATTAACTCGGATGAGATCGGTGAGATCGAATCATCGCCTCATATCAGACCAAAACAGTTTTCTCCCCGTTCGTCATTCTATCGCTATTAATACCGGCAATTAATGCATATATGTACCGACCCACTGGAGCCGATAGCAATCAGCACACCCAATCGATTTATCATCAACCCCGTCAGCTAAAGGCGTCGGTGTGTTCTACGAAAAAGCGAAATATCGCCGGCTAGTATCACGGTGCGTAGAAGTGAAACCCGGCACAAAAGGGGGCCGTAATAAATCAATGGGTCAATTAATTCCGCTTTCGCAACAAAGAACGATTTGTCACCGTGGGGGACCGCGTGGCAAAAAATGAGAATGATCGTTATTGCGGCGCCAATGACAGGCGACCGCGAGAGATATCGGCTTTCGCGCGGCATTATTCACTTGTATATGCAACGGACCCCGCCAAACGAATACAATTCGAGAGCCCGAGAGGCTGTCGGCCGTTTTCTTGCCCGTGCGAATACGTCTTGTAGAATGGAAAATTGAAATACGATTGGTGCTCTGGTAAAAGAATCATGGCCGCGAGAGAGTACGACATAATACGCAACACCGTAAACTGCGGCAAATATTTACGATCACGTCTCCCTCGGTAGCGAAAGGCTAGGAGGCGTGAATATGGTCAGCACCGCGTGCAAGCATAGTATGTATAATATGCGGGCGATTCAAATCAATGTACTCTATTACTCTCCCAATAGAGGAACAGGTTCCAGGCTCTATGAGCACGTATGCACGATTAACATATAATTACTGGTAATAGCTAATCAACGGCGAGCTGCTCCTCCGTCCAATTAATGCGTATCTATTTTGGCGAATTTAAACGGAATGGGTGGGTGGTCCCTCATTACTTTTGGTAATTACAGTTTAATGGCCCATTCCTTTTTCTCTCTTTTATATAGATGTGAGGAGAGGAAAAAATGATAAAGCGATTAAGGTCGTGAGGGTTTTGTTACGCGAGGAGGTATATATTCTGATAATATCTGCGGATAATATTCTGTATACTCAAGAAGCACCCCATGTAAAGGGCTGATAAGAAGCTCGATCTCGTGATAAATGATGCGATCACTTTACGAAACCCGTATCCCGGATACACGTGAGCTGAACAGACTTCCGCTATAATGGAACTCAATTTCAGCTTCAGTATCACTGACCTGTCGATCGCAGCGTCTCTCAAATATAAAATAGAATCAATAAAAAGAGAACCTAATAACAGCGAATCACGTAAAATATTCAGGTCGAGTCCCCGTCACGATCAACATTATAATTATCAAGTAAGGATTGCTTAACCAATGTTAAACGATCGGATATTTTATTGAATATTTCTTACTGTACCAATTAACGGGGACATACAGCGAGTACGTAAGCTCACTTAAAGTCGCCAGGTTTTGCCAAGATGCATCGTAACTGTTACAGACTGAGTGTTTATGGACGCGTTGGTAATCGTTGGACGCAGGCGCCTTTTTTTTGTAGCCGGCATCTCCTGTCTGCCATGGAAAACGAGCCAGAACCGGCGTACAAACACATACGCGGTAGCTATCATTATATACCACCTACACAGGAAGTCCAGGGCGACTATTCTAATGACGGTATAAATCACGTTTCCCTGGCAGGAAGCATTTATCGTCATCGGAATCATAGTCTTTCGCCTCGTCCCTCGGCCAAATTCTTTTTCTTATCTCCCAGGCAGACATCCGGTTTCATCCTTAACGAGTCAGAGAATACGATATCCCGCTTAGATATTCTAGGTTTTGTGTGGAATATCCGTTATCTTGCTCTCCGTGACGAACTGTCGGATCTACGCGGGATTGTAGCAACGGAAGACATTACTCCGCCTAGTTTGCACGTAGTGCGAGATAATACTCCAAAAGCCGACGGAATCGCATATCTCAAGGAGGATTAATCCCGACATTTCGCGCGATGAGGAGCGCCAAGTGCCGCAATAATCACGGTGATACCATATAGTGTGCGCTATCCGCTATCTTTATTGCATCCCTCATAAAGCATCAATTGACGCATACAACTATTAGCGCATTAACTGTTATGCGTATCCTGCTTGAAAACGTTCTCATGGGAAACATTCTCGTCGTCATCGTCGTGTCGCTGTTGTCGCATGAAATTTTCACGATACGAGGTACAACTGGGACAGGAAGCGTCAGAAGAAGATGCGAAAAGAGGAATAAAGATAAAAATTACGTTTCCACGAAGAAAAGAGCCTTCCGTTAATCTCAAATGTCTACCTTGAAACAGATTCCACGCATACTAGTGAAGCGTTCATCGACATGAGAATAGCGATCACCTAAGGGACTTGAAAAGAAGAATTGTACGTCGTTTTGTTCGGACATAATCTTATTGCCGGCTTCGTATTCTCGATTTAGCCTTGCTCGTCTCTCTCTCTCTCT
>NW_012130067.1:6371074-6375211 GCF_000143395.1 Atta cephalotes | reverse complement strand
CTCTCTCTCTCTCTCTCTCTCTCTCTCTCTCTCTCTCTCTCTCTCTCTCTCTCTCTCTCTCTCTCTCTCTCTCTCTCTCTCTCTCTCTCTCTCGCGGTATTACGGTGCGGTGCTGTGACAGCGGAACACACCCATGACGGCTTATGCGTCTCTCGCATTCGATTGTACGGAGATAACTCGCCGGATACAAAGTCTGATGTCATTGGCGATCTCTCGTACGATTATCGTGCGCATAACTTGTTACACGGTCGTAACGCGGCGACGGCGATTGACATTTACAATAATTTATTGGCGCATTATTAAATTCTCTACTACGGCAGAGGAGCATAATCCCGGTACTAACAAGGCGCATATTATTGAGCAAGCCACCGCGTACAATCACGTCGTTTACGTGGAATCATTCGAATTTCTAGAATCGATATCAAAGCCCGGATCCTATAAAGCGATGCACTTTCCTGAATTAATTGCTATTTACAAAATAAACTCGAATGCTCGGGAAACGCGTTGCAACAGAATAAATTAACGGAATGACGCATAATTGAATTGAAATTTCTATCATAATGTTTGGACGTGATTCAATCTGCATGCATCAGATACGCAACGTGTCGTTTAAAAGGAACATTCGAATTCGGTGACGTGGAAATTCGTAATCAAATATTAGCAAATTTTACATTCGCTAACAACAAAACTTTTTTGAATGATAGTATAAATAACAATTATCGATATCGTAATTGGAGTATACTATTGTATATCGTAAAGTGGACAAATCTAAGCGTGTACACAACACGATACAATTTTTATTTCCATGTATTAACAAAATTCTCGCCGCGATAACGCAATACGAAAAGAGAATTTGTAAGCAATTGAATTTTGTTATTTAATCGATCGCGATTGGAAGATACTTTTAACTGTAATTCACTTCAATAAGTTAAAACAAGATTGCAACACGTGCTTTTGTGTTTTTCATCGTATGTTTGTTTTTAAAGATTATTTACATAGACCGGAATTCAGAGTTGTAAATAATTTTCAGTCTTTGGTTCAAAGTACAATACCATATTTATATTTTGGATTAATATTTTACAGATTTCTATTTTATGAAATCTATTATATGTTTGAAAAATCTGTTTTTACTTACGATTTCTAGTCTCGAATCTTCACAATTATCAGCTCAAATAATCATACATTTATTAAGTAACTCCTTCATATTCTAATTAATGAAAGTATCTCTTTGACATTGTATTTAAATGTAGTAGTAATTATTAAAAAAAGTGTAGTAGTTATTTAAAAAATATATCTATTCAAAATCTAATTATTTAATTATTTATTATGAATGACTATAATTATAGTATGAAGACATGTTAGAATTGGTAAAGATGACAATATGTTGATGCAACATGCAGTACATGGAATTTATCATCCAAATAAATAATTAAAATCTACCATTCATCAATTTGAGATTTTATTCATTCTTAGATCAACAGTTCATAAATTAAAAAATATTTAAAGATTATTCCTCACGTAAAAATTAAATATTGAGATTGACGAATAATCCAAAATTTATGAAACTATTACTCCTCAGATAATAATCAAATACCGGTCTGAAAATTATATTTTATATTTATATTTACCAGATTATATTAAAGAGAAAGTAAAGAATGTATAACAATTTAATTATATAGAATTATGAAATCGTAGCAGTAAAATCGTTATCAATGGCACAGTGAATTCTAGTTAACGCTGCGTATTCGACACGAGGTCAAGCATTTCTGCAGATTCCGATAATTAATTTCCCTCAGCAATCACCACGGCAGTACGATAATCTCCGAACCCCAGCAGATCGTATCGGCTTCGCCAACCGAGGCAAGCCTAATCGTCTTTTACGATTGTTAACAGCGACCAAGCCGCGCGGCAAGCGCGAAGATATTTGCGTACATGCAATTATCACCATCGGGGGAGCCAATACACGCTTAGATAGCGCAAATATGCGTTGTAAAAGCCTGGCCGTAGGCCTCGACGATCGCTAAACATGGGCGTCGACGTGTCTTCGTGTTGCGACCGCCCATCGATATTTCTCGTTGGTCGTTCAATAATAATTTATACATACAGCGCGGCGGCGGCGGCGGCGTATGTCTAGTTTGTAGGGTAAATTCGTCTTAACTATCGTCGGTGCGCCGCGCCGGCTGGACCGGGCAAAGCGGCGAGGTGTACGACATGGTACCGCCATGGACTGACCAGAATCGACATGCTTTTGTGACCACGACGAAAGAATGTATATTTTATGCTAATTGAATTCACCTTGTTGCGTCCGCGACTCTCAGGAAACGTGCAATCGTGGCGGTAACGTAGAGTAAAACGGGCTTCTCACTCGGTAGATTTTTCTACATGCGCAGCCACGATGCATACTCCTCCTACCAGCAGATCGACATTTATGCAATCGTCACGATCGATTGCGTCGGCAGTGCGGGTGTGCGTCGCGCGATTAGCGAACTGGTAATTTATGTCGACTGGGTCGCGCTCGCAATGAGTTGCAGCCCAATTAATAATTCAAACATTCGCGATCCTGTCGTGCGCTCCGCGAATTTGTCACATTTTACGTAATTATAACGATTTATTAAAAATCGATTGGTGCTTTATACGAATCAAAGTTTCAATCCCGAAGCACAATAGGTGTTTGCATTTAGTATTATTAAGCACCAAGATACGCTTTAAACAAAAATAAAATTATTTTAATTATTTGATTTATTTTGTCGTCGGTCTAATTTCAATTTTGTAAGGCTTAATTAAGGATCTATTATATTTGGGCTTTTGACTTACTAGCGTAGTACTCATGACAATTAAAGATGATACAATAAATTCGCAGCATACATTCTATCACGATAGAAATTCCTTCGCCGAGGAGGACTGTAAACTGCCATAAATTATCGATCGATATGCAGAATTAATCGAATCCCGCGAATATACGATAGTACCGCATATATTCTCCGTTCGCCCATACAATACGGACCAATAAAAACACAAATACTCGAGTAACGCTTCCTGGTAACTGTCTTGCAAGTATATAGAGATATATTTACTTGCCAATTAGCCGCATTCAACCGGGGTAGCAAATTCTTGACTAGTAACGACGGTGAACGCATAATAGATTGCAGAATCGATAATATTTCATATGCATTCTCAATGATGCGGAACTATTATTAATATAATATTTTTATATAATATTATATTATTATTATATAATATTTGATTAATCAATTTAATCAAATATTGAAGATGAAAACTTTTAATAATTTATTCGCACATCTTATTACCAAAAGTATAGTAGAACTTTATACATTTGTGTTACATAACGAATTTTTGAGAACTCAAATTTTTCCTACGATTAAAATTTTGATTTACGTGAAGTATTCCGAATGCAGAATCCAATAGCGAATGGAAGTCGCATTTATTAAATTAAATCCTATCGGCGGATATCGGCGAATCGGAGATCTTCTCGACTAAAGGATGAAATATCGCGCGAGTGCAAGTAACATATGCACCATAACTCCCAATTATTTCATTTCGGATGAGAGCGCACAGGTCGATCTACGGATGTCATATTTGTCTTTGTCGAGCATATTCTGTATAATCGGTGAATAAATCCTTCCGAAAGAATCAACGGAAATCATGATTATTAACCCGTTATAAATTCTGAAGAGACAGATTTCTCTCCGGATACATTCGGAATAATGTACAATTTTATGACTATGTCTATTCGTATTATATGATACGTACTAAACGATCTGAACAAAGACAGGATATTTAATAACTGTTCGTTTTTTCCAAACTTCTTTTGAGTATAACTTCTTTTGAGTTCTTTTGAGTCATAAAGAGTTAACGAAGTCAACGACGAGATATTTGTCCGAGTGCCCATCTATTGTAGTCGTCAAAACAGATTGCCGGAACAAATCATTCCTTATATGGTCTTATATGGCCAATCAAAATTTGTGGGTACATAAAAGAGAAAAAGAAAAAAGAGCAGGAGATGAGAAAGAGAAAGAGGGTGCGCGCGCACACACACACACACACACACACACACACACACACACACACACACACACACACACACACACACACACACACACACACACACACACACAC
>NW_012130067.1:6363932-6369258 GCF_000143395.1 Atta cephalotes | reverse complement strand
AGAGAGAGAGAGAGAGAGAGAGAGAGAGAGGGGGGGGGAGATTTCGTACCAAATGTGTGCTATCAATCCAGTTGTGTTTCACAAGTTTGTTATAATCTCATATATCGTATTAATATTTCCGTATATCGTTATCGTCGGCGGTGTTTCCGCAAAATTGCGAAGAGATACCGCCCCCACAAGTCTGCCGTTCTTCCCACGTTGAAGATCGCGATTCGTTTTGTTGTAACGTAATACATGACTTCCACGCTTAATTAGACATAGTGATCTGTTGACATTTCGGATGACGTAAATGTTCTAAAATATACGTATATGTTGTACGTATATGTTGTATAATCAGTTTTAGCAGTTGAGCTGTGTCAGTACTGCGATTACTGGTAAGAAGTTTTCCAAGTATCGTTTATATAAAGTCTTGACATTAAATACATCCCTTTATTATTACCGAAAGTTAAATGGCGAACGTAATAATATGCGCTTAAAAATATCGAGACAACACTCTCGCCCTTTACGTCGCCAAGAGTTAACAAGCCTCTCAGAATGACGTACGTGCCACTTTCAAGCTAAATGGCTCATTCGTATTCGGCTATTCGACATCGCCGCGCCGGGAGACGTCACGAGTCACGACGAGAGTTTCGCCGGCCTCTGTGTGTTTGGGTAACACGAAACCCGGTTTTGTGTTTCAGGCAGGTATGCTGCACGGCGATCACGGCGAGTTCTGGCTGGAACCAGTCGCCGTGTCCCTGGAAGAAAAACGTGGCACATCGTCGGCCGACGAAGCGATGAGCGGCGACTTAGGCGCCGGTGCCCGCACATCGGTCTATGGGGGCCTGACAGCCGGCCGACCTCATCTCGTCTTCCGGCGTTCGGCCGAGCAGCAGCAACAGCAGCTCGAGATCGGCGCCGGCGGCCGTAGCAAGCGACGACGCAAAAAGAAGAGGAAGCAGGAGAGAAACTGCGGCACCCGCGGTGAGAGCATACCCCGACACCTTTTTCTTGTTCTTCTTAGCTTGCCGCTTGCCGCTTGCACCTTTCGCCGCCCCTATAACCGCCAGTATGTTTCGTCCCCCCCCACACTCAACCGCCGCTCCGCATCCCACACCTCTTGTGCAGCTCTCGCCCTCTCTTGTAATATGTATCGCATGTATTTATGTGTCTGCCGTGTATAATGTAATTGGACGCGCTGTGGTATGGAACGTAGGCGTGTCATCGCCGCCTTGTCTCTCCTTTATTTTTCACTGACAATAAGATCCGTACGGGGAGGAAGGCGCAGGGTGGGCGAAAGAAAGGGTGTGTAAAGAGTTTAGTTCTCTCGTCTCGTGCGAGAATATTGAAACTCATAACGGTATTAGAATCGATTTTAACAAACACACCCTTCTGGTATGTCTTGCGGCTACAATAATGATTTCTCAACTCGATATGTAAGGTTTTCTGATATGGGCGAAACATTTGCACGAAACTTTCAACGACCCACCGATATCTGTGTGATAATTCGAACGATAGTGAGAATTAAGTCGATTTGCCAAATCTGATTCGACCACTGTACAAAACCCGAAATTATCGCTTTCACGTAATCTTGGGAACAACTTTAATTTTATGACCTAGCCACCCCTTCTGGCGGTTCTATATTTCGATGGATTAAACATGAGCGTGTCGATATATAGAGAAGTAAGATCGTACAGTTGATACGTCTCTCTCTCTCTGTAGGGCAAAACGCACTACTCGCGAGGGAATAATCCAATTCGCTACAAACCCGTAATTAACTACAATGTGTATCCATTTCGGCAAGCCGGCCGAGCTATCGGGCGGATCACATAAAATCTTAATTGTAGACTTATGATCTACCAACCTACATAAATCAACTACAGTATTAAAATGTTCCATGATATGGTAGCTATTTTCTTGCTCGGTCAATTGATAAGGATTAAGAGTACTCGTACATTTTTAGCAACACATTTAAAATTATTAGAACCATTAATAAATTAGTGATACAAACACACAGTAAATCAATTACAATATTGAAAGTTCTTGCTATGACAGCTACTTTTTCGTTCCATCAGTTGATAAGAATTATGAGAAGAATTATATTCATACAATTTTAACAATATTTAAAATTATTAATGCCACAAGTAAATTAATGGTAACAACACAGTACGTAAATCAATCGCAGCGTTAAAGGGCTCCATGATATGGTAGCTATTTTCTCGCTCGATTAATAAGAATCACGAGTACTCGTATATTTTCTAGAAACATTTAAAATTAATTTACACCACAAGTAAATTAACGTAAGTAAAAGCACACACAGTATTCGTACTTTTTTAACAAATAATTTAAAATTATTAAGGTCACAATACAAAAGTAAATTAACGATTCAACAATAAGAAATAAAAGTAATAGCCATAACGGTCTAGCTAGATTTTTAATACTTAAATAATTCAATTTGAATTACTATATATTATACTATATATACATGCTGATACATATATCATATTTGTAGTCATTCAAATTACATGCCGAATCGATTTTTCGGACTTATAAACAAACTTATAATAAAACTAAACTTATTTACAGTTTTTCAGCATATTAATACCTTTCTAATAGGATGCCTAATTGAACATCAAATTATTAAAATTTCTTGTCAATTTAATTCGTAATATTACTAGAGTAATTCAATTTGAATAATAATTCGGATTGAATTATTTAAGCATTAAAGATAGCTTTGACCATTATGGCCATTACTTTTATCTCTTATTATTGAATTTTTAAATGTACAATCCAGTAAGATTCTTATTGTTTAAATTAACGATAAAAGCACAGCCATTAAGAAATAGAAATTAGCTACTACATTGATCATGACAGCACATGAAATATCCGACAGAACCGCGTCGATTGACAGAAACGCGGCTCGAATGGCAAACTCAACCAGGCCTCGTCCAAGTTCAAGGCCGTGGGCGAAGGAAACATTATCAAGCGAAGCGGTGGCATCGTTCCAAAAGATCGATCAGTACACCGCGTCATGTCGAGGCTCTTGTCGTCGCTGACACGACGATGATGGCTTTTCACCAGGATGGCGATGTGGAAACCTATCTCCTAACCATTATGAACATGGTGTCCGCGCTTTACCTTGATCCAACTATCGGCAATTTCATCAACATTGTGGTGGTCAGAATTATTCTCCTCGAAGAAGAAGACCCGGAGGTATTTACTTCACGTTCAAAGTCGCTTTTAGATAAATTATGTTTATGATAAATAATGTTATGTACGTTCGTACATTTCGATCGATAAATAGAACGATTACTTGAGATGAATCGTTTTTGTCCCAGCAAAGACTGGACATCGCGGTGAACGCGGATAAGACTCTATACAATTTCTGCAAATGGCAGCAGAAACTAAATCCGAGCAATGATTCGCACCCGAATCATCACGACGTGGCGATCCTGGTGACGAGAGAGGACATTTGTTCACGTGCGAATACTCCTTGCAGTACATTGGGAGTGGCTCACGTCGCTGGCATGTGTCAACCGGATCGCAGCTGCAGCGTCAACGAGGACAATGGAATCACGTTGGCGCATACAATCACACACGAATTGGGGCATAAGTAAGCAAAATCGAGCTCGAAAGAAGAATCGAAAAAAAGACTTTATTTTAAAATATAAAATATCAAGTCAAATATTTTTCACGTGCAAAATAAAAGCATGATAATAATATTTGAAAAAAAAATACGTCTTTGCAATTTTCAATATTCTACCGCATATTCTGTTCAGCTTTGGAATGTACCATGACACGGAAAAAATTGGCTGCAGTAAACGTGAAGGTGACACTCTGCATGTGATGACGCCGACCTTTGAAGTGGATGCTGTTGGAGTGGCGTGGTCTAGATGCTCTAGAAGAGACATTACGAATTTTTTGGAGTAAATAAAAAACGTTTGATAAATTCAATTAATTCAATAAATTCAATTATTTTTTACATAGAAATAAAAAGTGTAACATGTATATATATATATGTATGGATCTTCAAATTCCAGCCAAGGAAAAGGCGATTGTTTGGAAGATGAACCAGCGGATAACGATTACGCATATCCAGATTTACCACCCGGTGCAATGTATAATGCTGAGCACCAATGCAGACTCCAGTTTGGCGTGAGAGAAGCTTTTGTCTGCTCCCCTTTACAGGAAGTAAGCAAAGACCATAAAGATGGTAAATGGCCAGTCTGAATCCAACTAGGATCAACCCGATTTAAATGACTGCGGCATTTATGATTACAGATCTGCTCGAAACTATGGTGCATTGTGGACGGTTCCTGCACTACTCTGCTACATCCAGCAGCTCCAGGAACACATTGTGGAAAACACATGGTATATAAGAGAATTTCTCTTAGAATAGTGAATTTCTTTTAGAAGACAATTTTTTATAAAGTATATACCATTAACTCATGAATATCCAAGATATTTTTATAATTCAGTGACGAGAAATTGTTATAGATATTATTTTGTATGGTTACTGTTTAATATATCTTTTTTTAATAATTGTTCTTTATGAATCTTAAAATATGTAATTCTATCGAGAGAACTATCAATAAAAAAGCATTAAAATCTTTATTTTTTTTTTAGAAATACTGTCATAAACTACTTAAAGTGCTCATTTTGTCTGGTTTCTATTTACTTTCTTTTTTAAAGTCGTGAAATTCATATCTCTATGTTCTCAAATAGTAAACTAAAGCGGAAAATAATCAATAATATACAATAATATTATTAATTATAATTAAGATGTAAAAAACTCAGGTGATCGATTACATAATTAAAGGATAACTCTTTTCAGATTAATTAGATTTATCTAAGAGAAGTGTTCAATGAAGATATTGAATTTAATCTAGTGGTTTATGTCGCTCTTTATGTAGTGGTGTCAAAATCAAGAATGCGTGCCCATCGTCGATCGACCGCGGCAAATCGACGGCGGTTGGGGTGAGTGGGGGTTATGGAGCGAGTGCTCGAGAACTTGCGGTGCCGGGGTCTCGATTGTCGAGAGGAAGTGCGATCATCCGGAGCCCGCATACGGTGGAAAGTTCTGTATAGGTGAGAGACGCCGCTACAAAATCTGTAACACGCAACCTTGTCCGGAAGGCACACCGAGTTTCCGCGCCGTGCAATGCAGCAACTACGACGACAAAGAGTACAAGGGAAAGAACTATACTTGGCTGCCATATTTTGATCAAAGTAAGTGAACCTTTAAGCGCTATGTGACACGTGAAATGCTTCTCTGCGATCGCGTACTATACAGTGTTTCAGGCTCTCTGGGATAGACTTCAGGGACCGATAGATCTCTCTCTCTCTC
>NW_012130067.1:6359451-6361152 GCF_000143395.1 Atta cephalotes | reverse complement strand
TCTCTCTCTCTCTCTCTCTCTCACACACACACACACACACACACACACACACACACACACACACACACACACACACACACACACACACACACACACACACACACACACAAAGTAATGTTACTGAAAGATTTAAAATTTTACTGAAAATATAAAAATAATTTTATTAAACCACCAAAATAATTATGTTAAAAATTAAAAAATGATAAGCAATGTTACAAAAAATGTTGATATTCTAGCAATCAATTAGAGTTTCCAACGAAATTATTTTGATGGTCTAACAGAATTATTTCAGAATTATTTCAGAATTATATCTAGAAAATTTAAAATTTTTTAACAAAATTATTCTCTTCATGTATAAAAAAAATCAACTTTTTTTAAAGAACCTGTACCCACCGACATATTTTTAAGAGCTATGTGTCCAGTCGCGCGTGACGTTCGACAATACTCGTTCATATTCTTTGATCATGTTTTTGCAAAAAGACAAGAGAAAAAGCAAAAACGTGAACTAGAATTTTCAGACGTCACGCGCAATGTTGCCGCACGATCGATTGCGTACCTTAACTGATTCGAACAAGGACACTGTACTCGTTAAAATGTATCGGAGCACATAGATTTTTTTAATAAAAGTTATTTTACTGAGATCTATCATTCTCCGAAGTTTGTCCCAGATGTCCCGAAACTGTCCCAATCTGTATATAATTTCCGTACTCCATGGTTTTCCAAAATTGCGTCTTATTAATGATTCAGCGGTTTAAACACTAATTACGACGCGAGATTTGATTTGCATCGTCCCATTTAGCGGAACCTTGCGAGCTTTATTGCACCGATACAGATGAAAGCGTAATCGTACCTTGGGGAGAGGCTGCTCTCGATGGTACTCCATGCAACGTTGGTACCAGGGACATGTGCATCGCTGGCATATGCAGGGTCAGTGTTCTTCAAAAGAATTACATCTGCAACAGAATTTTTGAAGTTAAATATATAGTTTTCGATTTTTTATAAAAAAAAGCTTTAAAGATTAAATAACTCTGATTTTTATAGAAAGTCGGTTGTGATTGGATGGTGGATTCTGATGCTACGGAAGACCGCTGCGGTATTTGTCATGGTGACGGTACTCAATGCGAGACTACTAGTGGCGTTTACGACAAAAACGAAGGTCCCGGATATAAGGAAGTCATTATCATACCTTCCGGCTCTCGAAATATTAAAATCGAGGAGGTCGGGAATAGTAAGAATTATATTGGCATCGGCGTGCCGAATTCTGACAAGTATTTCCTGAATGGAAAACGGTGCGTATATCTTATCAACTATAAAGTTATGGAATAATTATCGCGAGTAATTAATTGCGAAATAAAATTTAAAGCTAACTTACATATATGGTGTAATCCTACTGTAATTCTGATGAAAATAAAAATCGGAAAATAAAAACCGTAAATCGGATGTAATGGGAAAGTAACAAAAGCATAAACGAAACTTCTAGAAGGCAAAAATTGAAACATCAAAATGTAAAAGAAGCGTGAATGCTTTTTTTACATTTTATTGTTCCAATTTTCGTCTTCTAAAAGTTTTGTTCACGCTTTGGTACTCTTCCATTATATACGATTTACGCTCCGATTTTTATTTTCATATGGGAATAAAAAAAATTAAAAGGTCTCACACTCAAGTTGTATATATATATATATATATATATATATATATATA
>NW_012130067.1:6355043-6356397 GCF_000143395.1 Atta cephalotes | reverse complement strand
GTATATATATATATATATATATATATATATATACATATATATATATATATATATGAACAATATGTATATAAAGAACGTTTTTAAGAGATTCCGACAAAAGATATTTTCAAAAAACAAACGATAATCTCTCTCTTTTAAAAAATATTTTCAATATTATTTGCAGGCGTCTTTGTGAAAGACTTTGCTATTGTACAAATAATTCATTTCTTTCTACACGATATTTAAAAGTTACATATATAATTTTAAAGAAAGTTAAGTTCACCTTTTTCTTTTCTTTTCTTCTTATATTTTGTCGCGCCATATAATTGATGTTGAATGGAAGTTCAAGGTAATCTAGCAGAGTTATAACAGAGAGAATTAGAACGCGTAGCCGCATGTAATGCTAAGTTATGCTAGTTACGTTACAGATGGTTTGGCTTGTCCAAACTTGCGGAATATGCTCTTGTCCAAAGGCGTCAGGAAACTAGAATTTATACGAGGGAACCGCGGTTCGTAACGACTTGCTTTATGAGATCATACGCGTTGTCGCTCGATTTGCATGCGCATGTGATGCATCTAACACGCGCTCGCGTGTTTGATAAATACTTATTATAAAGTTTAATCCGTTTAATCCGTAAAAACTACTAATAGCATATACAATGCGGCCTAAATGGATCCTAGAAGTTTACATGATTTTTTCATTTATAATACTAGATATTTCTTTATAATACAAGGAAAAATTTTTTTTAACTTATTTACTTAATTATGCTCGTAATATAACTATAATATAGATTGCAAATCGTGAAACTGTATTTTTATGGATGAATATAAAATTTATATATTATATACTTATAAGTTAAAAAAAATATAATAGATAAATTCTAGTTGTGTTGCGATTACAATTAAATAAGCTTGAAAAGAATTTTTCTCATATTTGTCAAGTGATCGCGTATAAATCTTCGTATCCTATCTTTTTCAGATTGCAAGGATAGCGTGGTTCCATCTTGTGCAAACTACAGACGCATGTGTGATGTATCATCGATCGTACGAGAAAAGTGTTGTGCCACGTGCACAAAACGACGGCGACACGTTCATCACAACAGACGGCACATCTTTACCGAATAATTAAATAAAGGGTTAACAAGCTGAGAGTGCAAAAGTATTTTGAAAATAAATTCTTTCAGCGGACAATACATCCGCGTCCTATTTCTCCACGTTATTTGAATTAAGATAAAAGCGTAGTTGAAAACTTTATGCTTGTTTCGTACGTGATAATGAAAAGATGGAAAAACGTATGACAGAGGTGATATTACGAGATTATATTTGTATAACTTTGTACTACCACGTTTATATATATATATATATATATATATAT
>NW_012130067.1:6339638-6355023 GCF_000143395.1 Atta cephalotes | reverse complement strand
TTATATATATATATATATATATATATATATATATATATGTATATGTATATTTTGTATCAAGAGTATATTTTGTAACCGTAGCATCATTTATATGTGTATCACTTCATCGATTCACTTTACATTTGTTAAGATAATAATTGCAAAAAAACATTGCAAACGCCAAATATATATTTATCAAATGCAATATTTTAATAGAGAAACGATCAAAATAGTAATATGAAACTAATATTATTAAAAAATTTCTATATAATAAATAGAAGTAACGATTCTTATATTAAAAATGTTATATAGTATATTTATCGCTTCATTCATGTTTTGTTTAAATAAATAACGTACTAATTACTGTAAATTTTAGATAAGACCATTTTATAATACTAAAAACGTTTTTCTACAGAGATATTTAATTATCATATTATGCAATAAAATAATTCAAATAATTTTCGAATTAAGGGATATTTTTAGAACATATATGAAAATTCTAAAATTATTTTAAAAAATTGCTTATTTGTATATCTGGCTAATTAACGCAATAAATATTTATAAAAAAGATAAATATTTATCTTTTAAATATTTACTCTTGATGTATGTACATAATATAAAAAATATTGACACAAAATTTAGAAATAATATTTTTATATGCACATTTCTACATTGTAATAATATAAAATCCATTTTTACATAAAATTTACAAAAAATTAATCAACATTATCAAGAAAAAAATAAATTTGCGTTCTCTTATTACATTATAATCTTTTCATTAATTTATGTAAAATTATTTTGTATGCATCTAAAATAAATTCTTTTTTCCTCTATTCTCCTAGAAAAAAAATATAAATATTTTACAACTACAGCTAATTTATAAGTAGCTCGTAATATGCTGCTTACAAAAAATGCTTTGTTAATATTAATATTTAATTTTATATGTTAATTTAAAAAAAATAAACCTTAATCATTAAAATTTAATGTTAAGAAATTATAAAATCTCAATAAAATCGTCTTTGATATTTTATAATACGAATAAATTTTACTCACAAATTTTATTAAAATTGATACATTTATTTAGATAACATTAATTTATCCTTCATTCCTTGAGATTCGTAACAAAATTAAACTTTTTAAATTTTTTAAATGATAAAAAAAAAGAAAAGTAGTTCAAAATACGTTTAATAAATTGTGCAAGATTCATTTTCTGATCTAAGAAACAAGAATTTTGTATTCGTTCTCAACAAGCTCACTAGCGAGACAATATTCATTTCAAACCGCCATTTATGTAGAAGTCCATTTTAATATGTTTATTTGCCGTAAGTGGCGTTGTTGTCACTATCATAAAAGACCTTGAAAACGTCCTTGAGTGTAGTATTACTCCATATTACTTCAAACTACATGTTCCATTCACGAACTCTATAACCTGTACATCTTTGTTTTGACAATTCGCAAATGATTACTTCCGTGCTACAAACGAGCTTGTATGATTCCGATCGAATTATGAATAAGATTTTCCGCCTGAAAGGCGTGTAACGCACGATAAAGTAATATTTGTTACGCTTTGTAATATAACCCATAAAAAAATGTCCGCAATTATAGATGACAAAGTTGTCGCAGGTGCAAAGAGTTCAAATATTATCAAGAAAGATCCAATTGTAGCGTTAACGGTACGTAAAATATATTAAATCTTTCCTATGTAAATCTTTCCTGTTATTTTTTCTTTCCTTTTTCTTTTATTAATTTTTATTGATATGTTCACATTCAAGTATTATTGTTTTTACCTGCTGACTGCTATCAATTTCAGGAAAGAGTAAGAGCTTTGTATCTCTTTCGAGATCGTTATTTTGAGACACATTCTATTGATGAAGCGATTAAGAAAAATATTGACGTGGAGAAGGAAATGAAAGATACGTTGAGCAAGTTTGATGAATGTAAAGGATATGAGATTGATGGTTCACGTGCAAAATATTATTATTTAAAGGGAAGAGCTCTAAACGTAGTGGACCGTTTCATTCCTCAGGCAGAAGAACTTTTAAGTAAAGCAGTGAAATTAGAACCTAAATTAATAGAAGCTTGGAATGAGCTGGGAGAATGTTATTGGAAGAATGATGATATAAAACAAGCAAAGAATTGTTTTGTTGGCGCTCTGCAACATGTATATTTCTTTCTTACTTTATTTAACATAGCTTCCATTAGTTGAAAGAAAAAAATTGTTTAACTAATAAATTGTTATGTTACATATATATATATATATATAGCACATTTTATTTTTTTTTAGGACAAGAATAAAGCATCTTTACGAAATCTGTCGATGGTGCTTAGACAGGAGCAAACATCATCCTTTGAAGAGCGAATAAAAAATATTCAGCAAGGAGTAGAATATGCTAAGGAAGCTGTAAGCCTTGACACAACTGATGGAATCTCCTGGGCTATATTAGGGAATGCCTATCTGTCTTCCTTCTTCACTGTAGCACAAAGTCCGAGTACGTTACGTTCATGCATGTCGGCATATATGCAAGCGGTAAGACTATGGATGACGAATATTTGTTTATTATATAAACATGTTATTGTAAATGTACAATTTTGTCTTTATATATTCAAACCTTAATTTTTTTTAGGAAAAAGATATTATTGCAAGAAGTAATCCTGATTTATTTTATAATAAAGCGGTAGTAAGTATGAATACGTTTCTGCAATGTTTATTTTAATATTTCTTTTCTCCTTGAAACTTTTTAATTTACAAATTCATTTTAGGCTCTAAAATATCAAGAAGAATATAACTTAGCGTTACAATCATTTGAAAATGCAATGGCACTCGATCCATTGTGGGAAACACCGCGCAACAAACGTGATGAATTATTACAATATCTTAAAGATATACAAAATTCAATTAATAATAATGGTTATGTAAAACCAAAACGATTATATCAATTAATACGGGTATTTATATCATAGAAATTAATAATAATAAGATAGTAAACAGCTAGATATATTAATACATATGATAATATAACATGTGATTTTGGCACAATATACATATTTATAGGTTTATAATTAAATGTAGGCATTGGATGTTAAACACTTAGGACCATACAAAGATGGAGCATATACATATGGGGGAAAGTCTATAAAGTTAGATTTAATTCCGTTACAAGAATTAACTCTTGGATTGAACATGGAAAAAGTCGTATTTGGAAAAGTAGTTTGTTGGATTCAGGATTCGGATTGCGTTCCTTTGTAAGTTTATCTACTTTCTATATAACGCAAATTTTTCTGCTGAACATTAACTTGCTACATTAACTAAAGCTGTATAATTATTTTTTTTTAGTGCTTTTTGTCTCGTGGATGAACAGAAAACATGTGTTGTTGTTACTGTATATAATCTAGCTAAAGGCCGTGGAGTTACGGTCGGGGATTCTGTTGGTATACCAGAACCTTTCGTTATACATCAAAAATTTTCCTATATGAATAATGTAAGTGTTGTGTACAGTGTGTACATATTTTACGGAATGAATCGAATCTTGTCAAACTTATGATAATACATTTCTCTTTCATTCTTTTTTTAGGATTTTGATTACAAATCTATACGCGTTGAAACACCGATTGTACTTGTAGTTAATGGAAGAAAATTAGGTCGAGAGCAACAAGCTAGTGCAAATTTGCATACTTTTAAAAAGACAGATTAGATTTAATGATGAGCGATACGTCGAGTATCGAGCACGTCTCAATTATCGTCAGTTATAAATAATTTTCAGTCTTATTCTTATTTTTCAATAATAACTAATATACTATTTTAATAATGAAACTCAGTATATATTTAAGACTTTATGCAAGAAATTTAAAATAATACATATTTCGAATCGTTAAATGCGCTAATACGTGTTGGCAATAATCAAAAAGAATAAGTTAAATATATGCTACGTTATATATATATTTCGTATTTTATAACAATGAGAAATCATTTATATATCGTGCACATCTAAACTGCCGCATTTATAAAACTTATAAGAAAAAAGATATTGATACATATTTTTTTTCATTGTGATAATAATTATATGCAGTTCGCAAAAGCAGTAAATTAATATCTGCCAATTATTAATTTATAGAGTTATAAGACTTCGTTTATATCTTTTATTTAAATTCACATGACTAAAGTAGAAATTAATATTTTATATATACGTTTTAAATAGTGAACGTATTTTAGTCTCTATTATCTGATATTTAAGTGTTTTAGAATCCGCCTGTTGATCTCTCGAATATTTTTGCATATTTAATTCAAAACAAGAAATTTTAAAACAAAAAACGAAGACATTAGAATCAAAGAAAGTATGATTTGTTGCTAAAAAATCAAACGAAATATCTGTAATATTTACGTCTATAAATCAGCGAATTCTAAACTCTTATTGTTTCGATCTTCTATAATAAATTTTGATCATTAAATTTCGCTACGTCTAGATTAATTAAAATAAACATTCGAAGAACTGCCTTTATATTTTCCGAGAAGCGGCAAAATAATTAGTCCTCGGAAAATATATATAGAACTTAATTTATTTATTTTATAAAATCATATTATCTGATTAATAATTTGTTTAATAATTTATCATATGATACAATTAAATTATTAAAATAAATAGTATAAGATATAGAATGCAAAAATAATTTTGATAGAAATTTTATAGTTACATAATTTTTATCGACATTAATTAGTATTAGATTAATTAGATAATCCAATTTGCATAGTGTCATAAATAGTCATAGTATCGGTATTTTCTTTTATATCACGATATACTGTTCGTTCGAAACTTGTACATCAAAATATTAAAACAGAACAAAGGTTGTGAGTATGTGTGTTTTGCATACACACAAGAGTATCACGATAATTTCAAAAAAAGAAGGGAAAAGAACAAAACGAGAAAAAAGTTTTTGGTATCAAATCAACTGTTTTGCAATGCCATTAGATTGATTTGTTGTATAATATAAAATTTCCTATAATATTGATCCACAATATAAATTCATCTACGAATATACATGATCATCTTTTAACAACTTATACGGAAAAATATGCAAGAGAAAAAATTTTCTCTAGTTTTACAAAAAACAACAGAGCTTATTATAAGATAAAATACCTAAATGATAAATTCGCATTTCAAGCGAAGTATTGATCCATTGATCTGCATGTGTTGTACAATGCACATCGGGTTAAACAAACAAAACGCACAAATCATTTTTTGTATATGTATAAATATATAAAATACATGCTATCTCTTTTTTATGTCAATGGATCAATTTCGAGTAAAGAACTTACGGTATATTGTGACACCATGTTCTTCAGTCAGATCGTACGAATAATGTTTGTGATATATTAAAAATATTTTGTATAAAGATGTTTTCTAATGATTACAATAATAAATACTTATTTATAACAATAACAGTATTTATGCATTATTGTATATATGTAGCAGAAGGATATATCCGTCCGAGGAACCTTTATAGTTAGCGTTAACGACTCATCACGGGCGCTGAATCGTCAATCATTTCTAGGGACACCGTGGATCCTCACACCACATCGAAATTATCAGTGTCACTTACATTCTCACACTGATATACATATTGTCGTTCGACGACCTCAAGCGCGAGCGATATCCTAAATGCTTTCAGTCCGTCTACAATTGCATTATGCCATCACATATTCACCTCCCAGAGCTTGAAATAGTTGTCGATCACTTCCAGAAACCACTGACGTCTTTTTGAATCCTTAAAAGCTGGCGCCAATGTCCGCAATTGTAATTGCAGTAACGCTTCGTCGCCCAACAGGCTGTCTAGTTGCTTAAGCAACGCCGTGTCACCGTGCAACTTTAGTAAACTGGCGTAAGTGAAGATATAATATTGCACTCGAAGACGTTGCACGGCCCACGCTTCCACGCTACGATTGCCGCTTGCCGATTGTATGGAACCCATATGCTCCGCGTACCATGGTGAAAAGTAATTGCTCAGCTCGAGAGACGACAGCTCCGCGACTCCCCGTGTCTTCAGTCGTTCTTTTATTCGTGAATATACTTGAGGAGTGTATACGAATACCTGAAAAAAAAAACCTTTTAATCACACATTTATCAAATGACGTCCGAATTTAGGATCTGCAAATTTAGAACGACGATATGCTTGTTAAGATCGTGCTCAATTAACGAAGAGCAGAGATTGGGACCACTCGATTATGACATCGTATATTTCAGACAGAGACGTGATTTCACTTTTACTGACATTGGCGAGATGATGTAAACTATTAGTAAGAATAGTAGACTCGGTATAATAGGACGTGTTTCTATGCAGTTTACATATGTAAACTGAATTAAAAACGCATTTGTGTTAGTCGAGAGAATGTACAATAAATGAGTTTTGTTTCACTTTTATCTAACCGAGACTACAGCATTATTTTCACGGTAAGCCGATTGCAACAGCGATCAACGAACCGCATAATCAAGAAGGATGCGCCAATGCAAAGAAACGAATTTCATGCCTATTTTTATTATCGTTATGGCATTGAAGTGTTGATCGCAATTTCACATAAGTACGCACGTATAATATACATATTTTCCACCTCTTCCTTTAAAAAAAAAATATTTTCCTAATCATGAATATATTCATTATTCCATTTTGTTAGAATGCGTTTCATAAATTATTGCATGCATCATTTAATGAGTTATTGCAAAATTGGCGCATATATAGCCGGTATTCAGAGTTTTTTTATCCGTTCTTATTTTAGATTGTCTTAAGTAATGTCTCTCATAGTCAATTCTTATATTTAAAACTGTTTGAAATACAGATATCATAAGCGATAGAGTCGTATTAATATCTTAAAACATTTAAGATAATCTTAAAGTAAGAACGGACTATAAATACCAATCCGTGATCAGCTTATGACATCTTAAGATTACTTAAAACGATCTTAAGAACCGATAATAAGACTATAAATATCGACCTGTATCTCGCAATGATTCTTATTTTATTAAAAATGTGTGTGTGATTAATCATTATTATTTATCAAAATATAAACGGTTCACTTTTCACAATCTGACTGTTTTAAAATTAGATATTCCGATCGCTTACTTGATAAAGCGAATTTCCCGTAATATAGGAAGCGATGTAGTGTGAACCGAAGTTCCTGATGAATCGCACAACACTCGCGGTATCGCCGACCGTGACGTTCTCGGTTTGCCGCAACACAGAATCATCAAGGACGAGAGTC
Organism: Atta cephalotes; assembly: GCF_000143395.1. NCBI lineage: Eukaryota > Metazoa > Arthropoda > Insecta > Hymenoptera > Formicidae > Atta > Atta cephalotes. The sequence goes on along the minus strand of NW_012130067.1, from coordinate 6,347,795 downwards.
TCAGCGGTGCCGGCGAGTCGTTGATTATCACGGAATCTAGCGACACGTACGAGGACGTAACAATGGTCGCCCGTGATGAAGGACGAGTTTATGCCGAGGTGCCTGGCTATGGCCGTCTTCGACCAACTACCAGTGAAGGCACGCCACGGCCTCTCGAGCTTCTCGAAAGTGAAGTCACGGAAATAGGCTTGCAGAAGCTGTCTGTAAATATAAATTGAATATATAGAGAAATCGCATTATTGCGATTTATCATCGCCGAAAATATCAACTTTTTCTAAGCTTCCGCTTAAAACTAAAAAATAACAAATTATACTGCATTATTAAATATCAAAAGAGCAATATCAACACAATCTCTTGAAAAAATATTTTGTTATTTTTAACTTCCACGTATATCAAAATATAAATCAATCCATTTCCGTCATAAATTTTCAAATAAACAACTTTCATATTAACGTATATACTTCGTAATTAATAAACTAAGTAAAAAATTTAGTACATTTTCTTGAGTTAAAGTTGTTTAACTCCATTGTTTTAAATTAACAATAGATTGAGTATAGGAGCAGTGGCGACCTACAAAAAATGATAAAAAATAATTCAAATATGTATATAATTTGACATTATGAATATATCAGTGAGTTTTTATTTTTTATATCAAATTTTATATCAAATATTCAAATATTTAGTTCATCGCGATACCATGAAAAATTGAAAATTAATTTTGATGATTAGAGGTATATCCAAATAAGCCACATGAATTCTATTGATTTTATCTGTTCTCATTTGCGGAGACCTTTTATCTACCTTATTGTGGGTAATCATATACCTGATATTGTCGCAAAATTCCATATGAAAGTCGCCATCGAAGACACTAATACTTTTGCCTGCTTGGCGTTGCTTGAGCGGCAACGGCGTGGAATTCTTGAAGACGTCGAGGGTGGGTTCACGGAATATCCAGGTCTCCGTATCGTTACGCGGCACAACTCGCATACTGATGCTCAGGTAACCGTAACGGCTGAAGACGTTCACGGCGCCGCCGAGTCGCGGACGCTGCGACCTGGTGATGTGGACGCCGATCAGTAACGCGAGCATCGATGCCAGGAAGAAGAGCCGCGTGCGTGACCACATCTCTGGGCGGCTACCTGGGTCAGTGATATCTGAAACATAGATCAAATCGGCACGAAATTTATCAAGTTATAAGCAAATAACAAATTGACTATGAAGTCCATTTATTCTCTAAAGTATTTAAAATCTGGCGGTCTTGACGTAATGTTCCAAATCTAAAAACTGAATCAATTCTATATGAAAAGTTTTGTTGAAATACCTTAAAATTTAGCCAGAACGAATCTGAAAATAATTTTATTAGACTATCAAAATAATTATGTAAAACGCTTACGCTGCAATACTGCAAAAAAAATTTTAAGCATTCTAGCAATCAGTTTAAACGTCCTATGTATTATTTTGATGGTTCAAACAAAATGATTTCCATATACTGAGCTCACTCTGTACAAACGTATCTCTATAAATTAAAACGTTTCCTTGCAACGATATCCACCGTTATTCATCATTAATTCACCGCGTCGTAGATGCCAGAGAAACGCTTCTAGTGTCCCATTCAATTTTGCACCATGAAACGATATTCGCATCTTATCTAACGAACATTGAGCTACTAAGAAGCCCATCTACCATGAAACAACATTCGCATCTTGCGAACGTTGGAATACTGAAAAGCCTATCTCGATTCGAGGAAGCTGCACTACCGGTCTCCAACCGCACGTGCACGAAGTCGTCGTTACCGCGTTGTAGCGTATATACTGTATCTCGTTATATCTGTGGGTCTAGATGTGCTCCATCGAGGTGTTTGCACGTGTGAAGCCAGCGGCCTTCATCCCCACCTAACTCGGAGCACCTTGGTTGTTCTGAACCTTCTTTCTTTCTCTCTCTTTCTCTCTTCCTTCGTGCATTTTGATTCGATAATTCACTCCTTGTCGATCAGGAAGACGGCGAATGCACATCTTCTTCCAGACAGCCGACGGCGAGTGGGCGACCAGCCGTCCCGCATCCGTTTCGCTTCGTCGCGTCTCGATACGGAGGCGGACACCTTGCATGGACATCATAATAACGCAGACCATTGTCATGACTATCCAAGCTGCCCTGACGATCGTTAACTCGAATTATGCTTTTGGAACGAGCAGGACGAAGTGAGAGGTCAAGAGGACAGCTGTATGACGGCATACGCTTCCCGCGTAGATAATGCTTATTATAACTGATACAAAGTAGCTTATTTTCCACGATTGAAACTTGAACGAGCAATATTGCTTATCCTACAATTTGAATTTGAATGGAGAGCGTAGTTACAAATGTTTCATGAATGCAACTTCTCCGGTTATTCCTCGAGAAATGCAAAAACGAGCTGACGGTAATAATTAGCAACAGCGTTGCGAAGCACTTTGAATTTTGCAAGATTGCACCGGCAAATTTCAGTCTTCTTAAATGCAATTTGATGAAACTTTGAGTTTACATGAAAAACAAAGCAGAGAAAGTACATTTTCAGGGAATAAATCTTCTTTCTAATCTTTGTTCGATATAAAACACTGGCGCATGAGCTATCCTTCCCCAGCATTATATAAATAAATAAAAGCAATGAAATTTTAGACAATATCATCAATTATATCACTGTCTTTCTTTCATTTTTTCGAAAAACAACCACAAGCGACGTGAACAATAAAATACCACAGTAACACTTCGAAGTATGGCGAATCCGCAACAATTACTTTTTCGAGAAGACAAGACCATATATTACAATTATAAGAGAAGCTAGTTTACACCAGTTAAAAGGATAAAAATCGTTAGAATGGCAAAACTGATTTTCTCCCATGTGCCTCTTGTAAGAGATGATTAACCACACATCTCTTAATATTTTCACTCAATTAAGCGTATCCGCCCGTATGTAACGTATCAGACGCATCGATGCGTACGCATGTTCGATGTTCTCTGTCACTAAAATCAGTAAAGGTCCGAAGTGCAAGTCCGAGTGAAAGAAAGTTGAGTTGCAACTTTTCCCTCGTATATGGAGCCGCAAAAAAAAGGAGCTTAAAATTATGACGGACGCATGATGTGGTAGAAGTCATTAAAACGATGTTAAAAGTGGAGTATATAAAATACATATACGTGATGCGGTATCGATGTTCAACGGAATGGAAGAAAAGAATGACGCGGTTCAATAGGAGCGTAACTCGCTTTGGAAATTCCATTAAGGATGGACAGAATTCGAGACGGAACTCTTGTTTTAGTCACAAGGGTACGCCGACGAGCGAAGTAGTAATTAAGTTTTCTGTCGTCCAATAGAAGAGATGAAATTACTTGGCCTCGCAAAGGGGAACGGATCTGATGGATTAGGTTTGGCGAGAACAACGGAGTCAATTTGACCGTCCTTTCTATTTATCAAACAATCATTTAAGGTTACATTTGAGTAGATTTTCTTTTCAAACAGCAAAGGGTAAACTTGCAATACACATTTATTTTTCTCTATGAATAATATATTGTATATGACTAATTTACTCGCGATGAGAATTATTCAACCTTTCTGACAACGAGTTTCATTTATAGATACCAATCTGAATAATGCATTCGTAACGGACCGTGAAATGCGGTACAGTAGATATAATAGATGATCGTGGTAGAAATTAATTTAACGTTTAATGAAGCTTCGTGGGAGCGGATAATAATTAAATCGACCATCGTTAATAATTAACGGAGACCGGAAAGTTAAATGACGTTTAGCGTGCGCTACACGAGCACGTGCAATCGAACGCGCATTGCATCGACGTTTAACTGACATAACGAGTGCGCGATAGCCCGATTGAACTCTGCCGCGATTTTTATCTCTCAAACGACGCATATACGCCCCAATTCGTCTTTCTCGTTGTTACCAGGAATTGAACCGGCTGCATCGTTTTGCACAATGCAGCCGCTCTCGATTCGCGATTGAAATTAATCCCCCGCGGCCAAAGCGGATCGCATTTCCGTCGCATTCACTTTATAGTTTGCCAGACTACTCAATCGCGGACTCTGGGGTAAACTTTGACATTCCTATACGCTCCTGTCTTCTTTGTCCCAGTGGCCTTTGCAGTCTATGAGAATACCACGAAGCGATTAGCGCCAAGTTATAATTATGCAACCGCTCGGTCGATTTTTATTTTCGCGCACAGAAGAATAGCTGTGCGGATACGGTGAGATTAATTGCTTCGTTAATTTCATAAGACACTCCGTGCGTATTTTTTTTTGTTTAAAAGTATTTCTTGATTTTGATGTATTAATACCACGCGCTAATAAATTGTATTGTTACATATTGACGGATAGAAGCTAAATACGTTACGTTTGTGTGAGATCTAATAGTGTTCGATATATCAGCCGTCAGCCACGTTGTTTTTTGTAACTGTACTCTATATGACTAAACCTCATTGGGTCAACGCAGTGAAGGTGAGTCATATGCATGCGAGTTATTTAGTGCATATGTTTTGTTCCGTTAATGGAGTAACGCGATACCAATGTGGTGAATGTGAAATTTATTATTGCTATATCTGCGTGCTGTTTACGCACCGACAGACGTTTCGTTGATGTTAAACGATATCGCGCCGTCATGGCTCAACGATACATACGAATCTCCGGTAATTCACGAATAATAGGAAGTCGTTTATCGAAAAAAAAGATCACTCTATATACCCAGATTCGAAGTTGCCAGCAGCGAACGAAAAGAACCATACATATTCATGAGGTTACAAGAACATCGAGACAGAGAACGTCTCGATTGTTTCGCTTACTATCACTCTGTCTGTCGATGATTGCATCAAAAATGTTGGTTTTTCAAAACTGATCAATCCCAACAATAGCAAATTCCAACTGCGCGTTTTCTTTTTCATATAATAAGACATTTTATAAGGGTACTTTATTTGTGAATGCAATATACTTGTAAATAATTATTTCGATGCAACGTATACACGAATGAAATCTTTATTCTATACTCTGTAAATCTGAATCAGTGGATAATGATCATGATTCAGTATCGAATATACCACTATTAATTAATGAATGAAATGTAGTATACCTAATCTATAGCGAATCTTGCTTCAGTGTATAAGTATGCATTCAATGTATATGGTATTGTAAAATTGGAATTATAATATGCTAGAACGTGCAAATATCGATATTTTAACTATATAATGCTCAAACTTTTTCTCTGTTATGATAGTTGAATTTCATTGATTATCCAGTGCCAATATGATATAATTCAGTACCAAATATCTACTTCAATAGATTATCCACTGATTCAGATTTTTGGAGAGTAGATTTATTAAATTTCCGTGCAATACTTCTTTTTTGTAGGTAATCAATATATCTTATTAAAGACATCTGTAGTACTACATGGAAAGAATGGTTTTGCTAAAGTATTTCAAAATTAAGTTGAATATCTAAAAAAAATAATTTTTTTTAAACTATCACAATAATTAAAATGCTCAAGCTATGGTTGCTGGAATGTAAAAATTTTTTGCTCATTGTGCTTTGTGTCCTTCATAATTATTTTGATAATCCAACAAATTATTTTAAGATCTGTTTCTAGCTCAATTTTTAGATATTTCAGCAAAATCATCTTTTTTATGTATGTTAAGAAATCATATATGTGCTAATATTTTTATATCTATAACTAATGCATATGAAGAAAATAGGTTAGCGAAATGACGATAGCGAGACATTGAGAAAAGCGAAGTCACATTTCAAATTAGTAAAATGGAAGGAACGAGTTCCGCTTTCGCCGTTGCTTTCGAGGATGCGAGAGTGGTTTTTCAACTCGCGTGATTAGGATTTTCCTACCGACACAACGTGATGTTGATGTCGCGTTCTTACTCTCTTTCAATTTAAGATCATTTATTTATCTAATAAATTAATCTGTAGATTTCAAAACAATAATCGTAAAAGTAGTTCACGTCGTAATTTTACTTTTTTTATGTGTTTGTTATAGGATTGTTTTTTATTCTATATTTAATCAAAATGACATCTATCATGTAAGATTTCAAAATGACAGATACTTTCGCAGTGGCGTCAACACTTATCGAGTGTAAAATAGAAAGTTATGTGAAACTTAACGTTGGTTCACGAGCATAAACCGGTACGTTTCTCTATACCGATGATTGCTCGTGCATCAAATGACAAATAAATTTGTATAATATATGTGTATGCTTAAGCATCTGCGAGACATCAGGTGGATAATATTCTATATAATATTCTATGCATCTTGAAAAACTGAATAAATTTTCAGAACAATTTCTAGAAAATTTGATTTATTTGAAATAAAATAAATAAAAAATTAATAAAGATATAAAATATTAAAAACATAAAATAAATAGAATTATATAAATCTTTATATAACTTTGAAAAAGAGAGGAATATCATTTTGTATTTTTATTGAAATAATCCAGTAGATATTCATATGTGATATAACTGTTTACTTTGATACAAATGTATAAGCTATGTATCGTGATGTAGGTAGGAGTTCTTTGGATAAACAAAACGAACAAAATTTGCAAACTAAAAATACTAAATAGAAAAAAAAGGTTGTAATTATGAAACAGAAGAGGGGATGTAGAACACCAACTAATGTATAGTATATAATTTTACATATTGTACATGCACACATTTCATTATTAAATTCAATTATATCATTTTAAAGCCACATTCAAAGCCTCTAAACTAGATTGAAGTTACAAAATTAATATCAACACATTTCTCAAAATTACATAAAAAATACATACACGTTTGTAAAATTATCTAAAGCTAAAATACGATTTTTACACATTAATAATCAGAATCCATGTTATAACATCTAAGCAAACTGTGAAAAAGTAATTTTGATGATCACTCTCGAAATGCAGTGTAAACTATACAAAATATTGTGATATTATATGTACAACTTTCTACATAGTCCATAACTTCTTTCCTGTATATAAAGTTGAAATTCCATGCAAAAATATTATTATAAAACAAACACGGTTTAAAAAGATTTATAAGATCTGTAATAAGATATACAAAAAAATTTTAAATTTATATGTATATAATGAAATGATGTTAAATCTTTTTAAACTGTTTGTAAAAATTGCAAATTTTTGAATATCTTATTTGCATCAATGAACAATAGATTAAACTAATATCATCAGCAATTCCTGTTAAATAATTTTGAAATCTACATAGAATATTTTTATCTACAGAGAATATTTTTTTAATGCTAAATATCCACTATCTGCATATATGAGTTTCCAATTACATTTAGCAGCGACATTATTGATGACTATGAGTAAAATAAACGGCTCATTTACATAAATAAGATAAATTCAGCTGTAATTTAACGAGGTTATATAAACCTTGGAAAAAATAAGAGATATTATAAGGATTTCTGTTGTAGTACCTTTTCGAAAAATCGATAAAACTTAAGAGGCAAACTGAAGGCACGAAGGGAAAGAGAACTGGATAAGTCCACCTGCGGCAACTTCCTATTAGCGTATATCTACCATTACAGCCGCAGTGAATTATAGTGACGTAAAAGAAAAAAAATCTCGGTCGAAGGATAATAATTGAACGTTGCGATAATATGGCCGTTGCGATTCGCTTGTTGCGATGATATACAGCGGCTCAAAAGTCAATGGAGAAGAATTATTTAAGTAGCCTCGCGGTTGAAACTATTGAAAGGGGTATATTGCGTCGTCCCATTAAACGCAGGAAACGCGATCACAGAGAATGATCCAAACAACTTTAGATCTAATTGAGGTAGGTTTAAGCAGACTCAATCGCGGTTAGTGCAATGGAAAATTTCAAGACGATCATCAAACGCCATCGTCGAGCAAAATTGATTGTAAAACTCAGTATTTGAAATTTAATTTTGTGCTGCTGCCATAGAAAAAATATAGGTATTAGTTAAGGAAACTGCAGGTGCACTGAGATAGATATATGTTTTGCTCGTTAGCAAAACCAGTTCTACGCTGTTTTGAAGTAAAAACAATATTAAGTAAATAACGAGATCAAGATACATGATTGCAAAATACAGAAGCAAACTGCCTTCCCCCCCTCTCTCTCTCTCTCTCTCTCTCTCTCTCTCTCTCTCTCTACTAC
>NW_012130067.1:6333050-6337142 GCF_000143395.1 Atta cephalotes | reverse complement strand
GTGTGTGTGTGTGTGTATATAACAGCTGTGCGGAATAATATAAACTAAAATATTTAATATCCCATATTTACACTCACGTAAAACTGCATCACTTTTTGAGTACAAAATTCAAATGTCAAACAAAAAGATAATCGTATACGGAAAAAAACTGTTTTGCTGTTTGAAGTATCTAAATATTTTGTTAAATATAAATTTAAAAATAATTTAGATTAAACAATTAGTAAAAAGCACTCAAGCATAATGAGTATGATACAAAAAGTTTTGACATTCTAACAACCAACCTGTGCTTTTGTTAGACCATTAACATAATTATGTTAATGGTCTAACAAAATTATTTTTAGACTTGTACCTAGCTAATTTGTAGATATTTTAGTAAAATTTTTTTTTTTCATGTATAAATAGCTATCTTCAAAATGCATGATATTTGAGTTATTATGTAAAAGTGCTTCCGTATATTTAGATCATTCTTTAAGCAAGTCTAACTTATTATTATCTGTTCTGTTGTCATTGCAAAACAACTGCAGATGTCACTTAATTTTTCATTAAAGTAACACTTTTGATATTTCCTTACGTTAGCATGCATTTTTACAAATAAATTTACATCTTTTATTTTCAACAAAATTACTTAACCTCTTTTATTACATTAATAAAACACAATATTAGAAAAATATATAAATTAATTAAAATATCCATAATTAAACTATAATTAACTCATCAAACATCGCAAATAAATATTGTGGAAATATTTATAATTTTTATTTTTATATTTATCTAAACATGTTTTTCTCTCTATTTTTTATCTCTTATCTTTGTTTTTTTACTATGCTGCACTTTACGTGTTCATTTAGATTCTCTGTTGAGTAATAACATCTGCAACATTATAGCTGATTACAAATACTTCTAGAAAAATTCTTTCCAGCTTTATTAACTTTGAAGAAGAATATCACGATTTTATGGCGCGCTAACTGATCATATACATTACTTAGAATTCCTCATGGCATTTATACCAGAAATGGCGACTGCATCTTCACGAAGTTTTATCAATCGGTGGAATACATCTTCTCTTGCGACACGAAGAACCCTATGCAGCATAGGGAATCGTTAGCGAAGATCTTGTCGATAGTCACGTTTATGTTGAGAATATACAAGATGATTTCGTAAATAATATTTAATTCTCTGAGGAGATCGATACATATAAATAAACTTATTTATCACACTAATTATATATGCATGAATGCACAAAAATGATTGACGAGTTAATAGGTTACTAAAAAAAAGAATATTTTTGTACTAGACTATCATGCAATCTCGTCACGCTCATAGATGTGTCATTGTTAGTATAAAATAAGAATAAATTCCGTCTTTAATACGAAACACGGGAACAAAAATACCTTTGAGAACAAAAATACCTTTAGGGCTAATGCCCAATTTTTTCACTTTCAAATAAGTTAAGGATAATCTTATCCATACCTCCATTGTAATCTGGGAGATATCTCTTGGATAAAGTTATCTAGAGATGAAGAAATTGAGCATAAGTCACGAGGAACAATTCTTTGACTCCGTCATGATCCGTCCAGCCGTGATCGCTGACAATGCAGAATAGGAAGCATTCGGGCATGAACCAACAAGTAAGTACTTTCGATGAAGCAAGTCTTAGAATTTCGCTTAGATCGAAATTCTCCTGCCATCGCGCAAGAAACACTGTGATTTAACATTTCAGAGATATACGACATATTGATTAGAAAATTGAGTAGTTTTGATAAGAAATTTCGACTTGTGTTTCTCAGGAAATCTCGATTTCACGGGTTCGCATGTATATATATATATATATATTGATATTCTTATCAATATTGTAAATCATTCGAATCCATCACATCTTAAAGTTCATTATAATGTAAGTGACAAGTTGTTGATAGTATAAATCGATGTTGATGGCATAGAATTAATATAATCGATACAAAATTGTGTATCACAAGCAACATGTCAATTTCAATACCTCGATCCATATTTAAATTTTGTCTCGGTACAATTCTAAAACAATTCTATAGTGGAATATATTGATAAGAAAACAAATAATCTTTTTAAAACAAACAGATCGTGATATGCTAACAATTCTTTCAAGATATTTTTAGACATTTTTATTTCCGTCTCCGTCGTGATTTCCACTCCAAGTAACTTGCAAATATAAACGTCATGAGTATGATTATCATGTTCATTAATATTTCCTATCTTGGTCAACCAATGTCAAAAATGTAATGCACGCGCTTACATATAGCGTGCAGACTTTAACATACGATAATTCTTCTATTATCCCCCGTTGAGTTTGTGATTAATGAAAAAAATATGCAACCTGCAACTTGATTTGTGATTTCCTGGTGGACAGTAGGTAGCGTGTTTGTTGCGATAGGTGCTAACCATTTTACCTTTCCCATGCCGCGACACGTTACCGCTGCGTTAATATTTACATAATAGCAGATTAACATGTAGCCTTTGATGTCGCACAGATACGATAATACTCATATCTTAGCTGAGTTTAACAACAATTATTTCTTCAACAACTATTTCTTCATTTTTCTTTTAATAAAAGACTTTTTAAATCTTAATTATAATTTCCATTTGCCCCTTTAATGTCACATTGTGTAAAAAAATTAATATTTTTATTTATTTCTTTGACAAAGATTTTTAATATTTTTAATGCAATCAGAAACTCGTGTGCCTTGATGACTCCGAATTATTATCGATACGAAGAAATCGCGTGTCCAGTTCTACGGAATAATTAAAATGATAACGTTAGGAACGAAGACGAAGGCGTGCTAAAGTCAATGAAACAAGTATAATTTAGGCTAAACATCAATATTCTATCAATAGTTTTAGGAATATCAATAATTTGAAAAACGATAGTTTTACTCTACTTCAGTCAATTTTGATTAATTTTAATCGACAATTAATTTTATCAGCAATTTTGTTTACGTCAAATACGTATCAAAACATAACCATAAAACCTCTGAATCAATGAGAATTCAGCATAAAGTCGCCATATTGAATTACATAAGATTCTTATTGGTCCAGCGGCTTCATGCTATATATATTATATAATATTCATATCCTGCATATTAATAGAAATATATAGCTTATATATTTATTTCTATTTACAAATATAAGAAACAGTTGTAATAATTATAATTTATATCAAAGTGTATTCCTATTAAAAAAATAAAAGATGTTAATGATTGTTTACATTGAAATACAAAAACTTTTTATTACTGAAAGGTATTCCTACTCACATAATATTAAATTTGATCAATTATTTTTTAAATCTGTAAATTTTGAACCGATAGTATTTATAGTATTCGATAGTATCGATAGTGTTCGATAATTTTTCCTACTTGTATCGAAAACTATCGATGGTTAAATTATCAATGTTTAGTCAGCACTAGTATAATCTGTAAATGATCTGCTTCAATAACTCGAAAGTGCACGCGCGACCAAGTATCCTGGTTGCGAAGCCTTATAATGTTCCGTAGTACTACTGTTGTACACCTTGTTCCTGATCCTGGTTGAAAATGTGGGTAACTGGCATAAGGACGGTCAGCGTGCACGTGTGTTATGATACACAACGAACTATCGTGCGAGTCTCCTTTTATTCCGAGTGCTACGCTGGCATGATTCGTGGCTCGGTATCGCGTGCACGGTCGCGATATAGTGTGAAAGTGCGTGCATGATACGGGTGATAGATGTAGTGAAAACCTGTGGGTAACTCTAAATGGCATAGTCGGCTGCTTTGTGCCTGTGCAGAATTCATTCCCCGCACCTGCGAGATAATCGATTAGATCTATGAGTAATAAGCTGCTCATAATGAACTCGCGAATAACAAAAGTCTTTACCTGGCTGAGTCAGTCTCGTCATCCGACACTTTGTTGCAGCCAAAGATTGATTAGATCCATACGTAATAAGTGTTTCGAAAGATAGCGCTATGTTTAAAAGACTGATTAATCTTAACTGATGACCTTTGAAGCTAAATGAAAAAAAGTAATCATTTTTTTAAAATATCCTTATATATATATATATATATATATATATATATATATATAT
>NW_012130067.1:6313668-6328826 GCF_000143395.1 Atta cephalotes | reverse complement strand
AGGCGAGCGAGTGCATACATATATATATATATATATATATATATATACATACACACACACACACACACACATATTTATACTTATTTTTGACGATAAATTTTCTTTCTGAAAGGAGACCTAGTTTATTATTCCAGTTCGCGACAGATCAGTTCTGTCTCTTAATCACCGGTTGGAGACCGATCATAATTTATGCCAAATTATAAATATTTTGCAATGTTAACAAAACATCATAAAGAACGTTTGTCCTAAATACTATGCCTTTTGTGAATGCTTAACCAATGTCATAAAATCTGACCACCTACCGGTACTTTTCGATTACACAACCGTGGATAAGAAACCTTGAAACATTTTTTAAGAAGCCAAAAGATTCCTCACTCTTTAGCTGCTTTAGCATAAAATTTGAAAGCAATTAAAATGAAAATACTGTACCGATGTTCTTGTTTTAATTTAGATCTACATTTGTATTTGTTCCGATCGGCCTAAAATCTCATAGAGCAAGTGAAGATATCGAGCAAGTTGAACTGATATAGTTTTAAAAGGTTTCAGCATTATCGAGAGCCACGATATGAGAGAAAAAGGTACAAGCTGTGATTCTCTCTTCCATAGAACAAAGAACATTCTTACATATACATATAAGAATTATTTATTCTCTTAGAATTATTATCTCTCGCGATTGTTAAATAGATAGGTTACGTTGGTATCGTTAACATTATTGATGATTGTGTCGACTCATCATCGTACAAAAAAAGATATTAATTCTTTGTAACTGCATATTTTTAATCGATTATCTCATTCCTTAATTTTCATCAGAGATTTTGAACAAAATCATTATTGTAATTTAATTCATTATTGATATTAATGACAAAATCGATAAAAATGTGCGAGTACAATTAATCTTAAAAATTATTTAAATCATAGGATATAATCTTACCTAAATACTTTGAGATTTCCCCATTTCCGATACTTCAGCTAGGTTATCCAGAAGAGCAGTTAAATATCATACAATATAATTCGGAGCATTAATGATCATCGTTATATTAATTCTTCAAGTAAGCGACAAATCGAATATCACTTCTCCTCACGACACTTGTAAACATCTAAAGAAAGCGGTCACCCAATTTCGAAATTGCCAATACTACACGCAACGCAACTCCAATCGTTCTGTATGATTGATTCTGGATCATCCGGCTACCATGTTACATTACTCACACACACAGCCGATCATCGCGTACGAACGTACACCGATCGATCTATGCCGGAACGAAATCTCGTCGGCGATCTTTTGTGGCTGCATCCATCTCCGAACCTGTCCGGCTGTCGGTCGATCGATAACGAACCGGGCACCGTGTTTCCGTCCGTATTTTCGTCCCCGTTACCCACCTCGATGTCCGATACTCGTCCTCTCTTTTTCGCGGGGAATGCTGAGAATTTGATTGCGGTGAATCGCGATTCGATCGATCGATCGATCGGCGGATAACGAAACTGTGTCCGTCCTGAGCTTTGTGCGGGCACGTGTGCACACTGCACGCCTCGTCGAGGGGGTTTTCCCGATGAACGAGGTGGGGGGACACTTGGACGATTCCGCCGATACTGAGCGATCGATCGATCTCAAGCGCGATCAACTCGTGCCGGATCCCCGATCTGACCGTGGGCACCGAACGTCTACGACTGCGGCTGAAATCTTGAATCCACTCGCGGCGAGCGAGCGAGTGAGCAGGCGAACGAGCGACCGCGAGAGAGCGTACAACATATGCGAGCACGGCTTATTGCACTATGTAGGATACGTGTAACGTGCGTATTGTATGCGTGTATGGCAAATCGGTAGGAGAGGGGCGATATTTTGTTTCGCTACGGGTGACAGATAAAAAGATCCCCGTTTCCTGCGGTTCTTCCGCAGAGTACCGGATGTCGACCGATTATTTTTCAAGACATTTCGTTAATACTCTCACTTTTCTACATTACAATAATTTATACGCGGGATTGAACGTAAATCAGAGTGAAAATAATGGGTGATCATAATGGATATCATTTTTTTTTATATTTATTTATTTGTCTTAACATTGTATTTCTTTGTTTTATCTTTGTTATATCAGAAGGGATTCATAATATATTCTTCAGTAACATTATGCGAGAATATGTCGGAAACTACATGTGTTTCATAATGTCTTACTCCAATCTCTTTGTGCGTAGACCATTTCGGATGACCTTCGCTGAGCAAGAGAACGATGTCAATTATATCCTAGTTCGTGCATACGAGCGAAGGCGCCGTTCTTGGATCTGATTTACATATCATTTTCCATTTTCACTTAAGTACAGCTCAGCTGTATCTGTTATCTTCATCTGAAAAGACTGTACTTAAATGTATATAAACGCCAGCTTGCAAATCCATGAATGCAAACAGTGTCACAATAAAATGATAATTTTCCCTAGAAATGAAAAATATCATAAGGAAGATGAAAAATTATAGCGAAGAAAAGATAAAAAGTATACCGCTAAATAAAACCGTCAAGTAAGATCCGGCATATAATATCCGCTTCACTAATGCATGCGAATATTCAGTTACCTGTAATTCTGAATTAATTAACTCTTCGACACAGCATGAATTAATAAATAACGTAATAATCGTTTCGCTCGACATTTCGCAAAATATATTCAATAGTTTCGTAATTTTCAAACTGCTCCACGTTTTATTACCTATACTAACTTCCTTCTTATGATAATGCCTCTTCCTGCCATTCCTTAACAATAAAGCTTAATTTGCGCCACCTCTAGCGTCCATTTCCGTTCTCACGTTCATTCGCCAGCAAATAGATTCAATTGTCTTTTCTCCCTAACCTTCGCTAGCGCTCTTCTCTTAGCGCGATTAGACGGAAGGGAATTTTGAAAAGTTTATTCGCAGAAGAGAGCGAGATGATATGACCGTCTTCACAAGCGAGTATTTATTTCGCGTCTGGTTATTACGTGTTACGTGAAGTATTATATGATCACGAATGTTGCTGGTGAAAGGCATTTAAATTTAGCCCACACCAGGGTGCCTTGCAGGATGCGCAATTGTGTCAATGTTTTCGTTGTCACAGGATGATCCGTCTTCAGGACGCTTTCACTGCGGCATATTCACTCGATTGCATTCTACGAATTTAGTCCAAGTTCATTTCTCCTACTCGTGAATAACGGATTGAACAGATAATTGCATATTATTATATTGCGATGATAATCTATAATTTGAGCAATCTCTTCTTAAAGTTACTTCGTGTGTTAGGTACAGGAAATGCCACACATATAAAAGCTCAATTAACTCATCCAGGCGCAAAAGCACGAACCGATAAATGTGACAGAAAAAGTTGCTCTTTAAAGATGAACCCGCATTTTCCCTCCTAGAAAGAAAATATATGTGACCATCAAGAAAGGAATTGGTATCTCCAGAGTTAATAACATAACGCGCGACTCTGTTCTTAATACCGCATGATCTTCAACTCAAATTGCAGTCAGTCACCATTATTTTCTGTCTTAACACATAATTTGAACCGCAAAAGCCGCGTTTACCGCAGCGTGTTCTTTGTTCCAGCGATTCTATACACTTCTTACTGTCTTTCTGCAAGAGCATCTTGATAGACCACGGCTTGATTACTAGCTCAAGACGTTCGCTGGTCATTACGAGAGAAATGACCAAGCAAGAGTGAAGGTCGCATTAGCCACGAATATCAAATTCTGAACGCATACACTTGTGTGTGTGTGTGTGTGTGTGTGTGTGTGTGTGTGTGTGTGTGTGTGTGTGTGTGTGTGTGTGTGTGTGTGTGTGTGTGTGTGTGTGTGTGTGTGTGTGTGTGTGTGTGTGTGTGTGTGTATGTGCGCGCACCTGTACTTTACTCAAGATCTCGAGCAAGACGTAAGACCTTGTAGTAATGTGGGAACAGTTCATTGCACTTATGAAACATCATAACGTTAGAATTTTATAGAATCAACCTTGTCGAAGAAAATAATTCCATTAAAGCTCATTATAATTTATTTGTCATTAATAACAGGAGAGGATTGTAAATGATTGAAAGACTTCACGATATTAGCTTGAAGAATATATGTGAATATATACAGATGATAGAACTTAATTATACATTTAATTCAATTCTGATTTACTCAAAATTTTTAATTTATATGTTAGCTACAAGATATTATAAATTAAATATTAAATATTAAAAATAGTTAAGATGAATTAAAATATTTATAATCTATTATTAAAAAAATCGTCTTATCTAATCTTTTATATTAGGATGATCATCGTTTTTTACCGTTTTTATTCTTGACTATTTCGCGTTAAAAATTGCAATAAACCACTTCTTGGCTTTCTTGCATCCGCACGATAAGTGCGCGTAAGATTTCGCAGCTGCGACCGCTGTAAAACGATGCGGTAATTACCAGGCACAATGGCGAGAAAATGAGCGTGAAGGGGTCATGTATAACGGGCTGGACGGGAAGAGCGCATTCTGCGTGAAATTCTTTTCTGTGCAGCATATCTTTCTTTACATCCTAAACGAGAGAAGCGCACGGAACCGATAAAAATTGTGTAATTGTATCCCTCGGGTAATAATTTTCGAGAACTTTGCCTTCACGGAAAATATTTTCAACATAATTAGCGGCTATTATCGAACTGATTACTATTTCAGTATCTTTTCCTTACGTATTATAGTAAAAAAATTCTTTAAAGCTTAAGCGTTTAAGATAATTGCAGTAGATATTATTAACAGATTGGATGAACAGACATAAAGTAATTCATTAAGATATAATTATAAGACATAATCGATTAAATTAATCAATTTAAATATTTAGTTAGATTAATCCTTTTGCTATTAATCTTCACAATTTAATAATTTAGATTATAAAATTGCCAATTCCATACAAACACCATGATATAAGAACATCAAGTGCACCAATTTAGATTATGGGGAAGCCTGATGGAACCGGTTGTACAGGTGAGATTGTGTGCAGCCTTGAAAACTTCAAGCTTGGGTGTTATCATAAATGTAATATCTGACATTATATGCTACTCTACTCCTCCTTCGATATCCATGATGCACGGCGTGCTGTTATTACAAACAGAAGCCATTTCATAATGAATCATAAGTTCATGTTCGATTAGGTATGTTTCCGAGATAATAACATCTACATCACGTCTAAGAAATGTTCTCAAGTAAAATATTAGTATAAATAACAGAAAATATTAGTATAAATAATCAATTTCACAATAAATAATGCTTCGTATGTTTGTTAATACTATGCTAATCCATGGTTTCTTTTTCACAAAGCCGTGTAGAAACTTGTGTGACGCTGTATGTAAATTCATTTAACATAGTTTACTTTTTATTTAATATATTAATTTGCTATTTCAATTGTTAAATAATAGAAATATTTATTAATTCAAGATGGGATAAAAATAATACAATTTAAAAAATTCTAAGAATTATTAATCTTTAAGATTTATTTTTAAAATATTAATTATATATATATAAATATAAAGGGGAGATTTCATTTATCGGCGACTATCTGTATTCTCTAGCTACATCAATAACTCTTCTTCTGCATATTCAGTGAGCTTGCTGCATATTCAGATCTAGAGATCCTCTCTTTATCAGCGAGCGGTTAAAAGCTAGGGATTCTGAGAACCTGTCCTCATCTCGGACAGTTATCTGCTGAGCTGTATTCTTCTTCATGCACCACATGCAGTAAATATCAATATTCATATTGTCCGCATTTGATATTTACATAAAATTTATTGTTTATTCTAACGCAACGTCAATCAATATTTTTAAACAAATTTTTCTTTGTTCCAAAATTTATAAAATTAATTTGCACAAATTTCAAATTATACTATTATATATAATATAATAACAGTTATATTATTATATATTTTATATCTATAAATTATTATATATAATAATATTTATTACACAAAAATTAGGTGTGCAAAATGAGGAAGATCAATCTCTAGAAAGTCTCCAACCCCAAAATCATACAACCGTGATCAATTCTCATGAATAAAAATTCGGTCTTTGCATAATAAAGAGATTCTCGCGGCTCGGGCACTTGAGTTCGACAAGGAGGGTTCACAGTGTATCCAACGCGAAACACGAAAGTCATCCATATAAAACATGTACACGCACGATGATCGACTCTATACGCTCATCATAACGCAACGCATCAACATGCGAACATAGGCGTCTAAACGAATCCCTTTCATAATATTATTACAAAAACTCTTAAGTTAAGTAAAAGCTAAATTATTTAATATTTTAATGTATTATAAAATATATTATATGTATTGACAAATGTTGAGCGTAATTCGATAACAATTTCCTAAAATTAATAACTAGAAATAAATAAGTAATTTGCTCTTAATATATTCATTCTTGTAAACAGGTTGCTAAAAAATTTTTTAATTCTTTCTAATTCTTTTAATTCTTTCTAATATTTTTAGAAAAAATTTTATTTCGGCATTTACATCTTTTGTTTCGACATTTACATTCATACATAAGTATAGAATAGAGCCGCGAATGCAGTTAATATTACAATGTATCTAATGTAATGTTTGCCCCCCGTTGCGAACGCCCATGCATGATCGGAGATCTCATCCCCCGGAAATACAGAGGAAGAAAAACGAAGGCGGAACAGTGTGCTGCTCCAGCTGGCCGTGTCGAATCTTCTTAGCGGCGAGGGCCATGATAGAACTGTTTCAACCCCCTCGCTTTTATCGCGGCGCAGTAGTCCATCATCGTCGTCGACGACTTGTCAACCTCATTATGCTCACCGCGTCCCTGGTGATCGTTATTAGCTGGCGCAAGTGCGGGCTCTGCGATGCAAACCGGAGGCGACGTAACGCAATTCACCCCGTGCACGCATGACGTAACGGGGGGTGTTTGCACAGGAGAAGAAGGGCTACTGCTGCCGCGTGACGGTGACGGCATGGCACAGCGCGGTGGTGGCGGCGGCGGCGGCGGGTCGAAGCGTGACGCAGCGTGACTCGTTTACTCACCACGTACTCACGACTGCACGTACAATGCACTCGTCAGTGGCGTAACCGGCTTGCATTACGTTACGTTGTATGAAGAGAGTGTGTAGGCGTACTCTGTTGCGTTAGGTTGCCAAGAGAGCAAGCTTAGCAGTAGCAACTTCTGAAAACTATGATGATAATCAGGAGAAAACGATTCCGATGTGCAACATGTTGCTTTACTCGTTTCAGTTTTCTGCATTCATATCGAAAACGAAATCTTATTATTGTTATAACTTATCTTGAATTATTTAATATTTAGTACAATCGAATATGAAGTATAGAAAAGTATAAAATTGTTTAAAATGTTTTAAAAAATTTTAAATCTGCAGTGTTTAGTCTGTTTAATATGAGCGTGATTGATATAATTTTTAAACTTTATTAAAAAATGAAAGGATTACATATATATTATTACAATCAGTTCTATACACTTTTTTATTAATAAATCGTCCAATATCATCATTATTGATTATTGTTGACATCTTTGATACAATACTTTCCACACCAATTTTATAGTACAGTCCAGAGATGGAAAATAATGCGTTACTTGCAGCACCATTACTTTGTTATAATAACGATTTGATAATGACGTTGCGAATTTTTTATGACAGTAATGATAACATCAAAGTTGAAATCGTTACTTGTAACGGGTTGAAAAAAATCATTCGCACCCGAAAAAAATAATTTCTAATTTGTAATGCATTATTTTTTTATTCGTTACTTGTAATAAGTAACACTTACTTTTTTCAATAAGTAACGCATAATGGTGACAAATTATTTTTCAAAAAAATGATTTTTCAACCTTAGCACAATCTTATGGTGAATTCGATTATTCGTACTATATTGGATCAATGCATATTAAAAGCTGGTTTATATATAAAATATCTCTATGCAGTGATAAATAAATATTTTAAACGATTAACACCAAACGATTAACGCTAAAAAATATTTTGATGCTTCAGCTAGAATTATCGCTATTTTTTGTATCTGATAAAAAATTATGTATTATGCATAGAATTTATAGCACAAATTCTATTTCTAAATTCTATCTGTTATCTATATGATTAAATGCATTACTCTAATATAATGAATTTGACAATAAAACAATACATGTATATTTTGTTAAATAACGTGACAATATCATTAGTAGATTCATTCAAAAAAGTGATCTTGCAGTTATAGCAAAAATTATAGCAAAATTATCTAAATTATACGAAAAAATAGCTAAAATAGATAAATTTTTAGCAAATACTGCGATATTGAATGCATTTAATCATATAGATAACAGAGATAGAATTTAGAGATAGAATTTGTGCTATAAATTCTATGCGTAATACACAATTTTTTATCAGATACAAAAAATAGCGATAATTCTAGCTGAAGCATCAAAATATTTTTTAGCGTTAATCGTTTGGTGTTAATCGTTTAAAATATTTATATATTTTTACATTTAACTTTGTTAATTTCATGTATTTCATGTATAGCAACTTTGAATATGCACTGATCTAACATAGTACAAGTTATTGAATTCGCTATTAGTGTTTAGTAAGTTAGTTAGTGTTAACAGAAAAATAATTTCTCCCTGTATAATCTGTCTAATAAGAGCGAATGAATCTGAATAAATCAATTATAAGAGAAATAATTATTTCTATTTCGAAATAATTATTCTATTCAAAGCGATTCTTAGTATTTAAATATTTCAGTGTGAATTTATATATATGTATATCCAATTCTGCAAACCGCGCACTAATTGTTAATTTAATGTGTGATGTTGCTACTCTAATTTGTTCATGATCGTGTTTCAAGACTGAAAAAAATTTCGGCGCGCGATTTGCAGGATTGGATACGTATATAAATTTATATTGAAATATTTAAGTACTAAGATCGGCTTTGATTGAAAATAGGATTAAAGCCGCAGCACAGATTTTTGCATAACGCTGTACAACACATAAGGCGTAAAAGAATCAACTAATCAGAGTCCTTTATTTGATTGATTTATTCTCTTCTGCCTTATAGCGTTAAAAGTTTATGCTGCGATCTTTATTTCCTATATATCCGTTTCTATCAATATAATTTAATTTTAATCTCGGTTCAATTAACTCTACATTTTTTCTAATTCTAAAAATAAGAAAAAGATATGAACAGTAAATTGAACCGAGTTAAAGTTAATCTATGTTGGTAGAACTGGGCATGATTTATTACCGTCAGTGACTAGATAAACTTGGGAATCGCTAAAAAATTCGAAACTGTTTTTTTTTGCTGTTGTACGCACTCAAAAGGATCAAAAGTGTCATAAAAAGCAGCCGCAAAAAAGTTTAAAGTATTTTTAGGTGTTCCTAAATAAGTGGAAAAAACAATATATGGGATATTGCAACAAGTATATTAATATTAATAACAAATGTATTAATATTAACAATAATAAAAAAGAACTCTTAATATTAATAAGAAATAAATACAATAAAAGAGCATATAAAAGTCAATTACAAAATTATATTATATATTAAAAATCCGAAATATTACAAAATAATATACTATATTCTAATCAATCATAATTGAATTAACGCTATAACATGTTTCAGTCTTTAAAATAGATCCTCTTCAGATATTTATTAAATACAAAGATGTTATTATAATCGAATAGTGTTGACAGAAAAGAAATATATAAACGCCGTGAGAACAAATAAACAATTGAACGTTGCACAGAGGAAGGGAAATTGTTTGACAAAAGATTGGAAGGATTGAAAAGAATTTCATGACTTTCTAATAAAATTATAAATTTCATTAATTATCATTAAATAAAAAGCAAGCAAATACGTTATCTCGGTAGAACACTTACCAATATGTCAAAAATATTAATACAATTCGATGAAATGATACTTGTCAACATTCCATTAGTCAGTGTGATAATAAATAATATATAGCCGTAGTTAGAAAGTAAAATCCACAGAATCATAAATTATGTATAATTGAATTCTTCAATAAATAAATGTTAAATGAAATATGAAGTTATAGAATCAGTTCAGGAATAATATTAAAAATATATAATTGTTGCCACGGACAAACACTGACTAACAGAAAAATAATTAAATTAGTGTGATCTTGGTAACGCAAAGATTAGACCTTGTTAATTGGAATGTATGCTTTATGTAAATCCTCAATAACAAAAAATTGAAAATTATGACTATTTTTTTTGTTTTTAATATGAAGCATCAGAATTTAACGTTTACTATATAATATGATTACTCGATTACAAGAATTTTAATATTATTCCAATCAAAATCACATTCGATCTAATCTATGCTCGATTATAACTGATGAACGGGAAGATGTATATAATTTCGATGCTCTGCGATTCGTGTTTTTAGCTGTCTACCAACTTTAGTTACATGTTAATGATGCGGCACAATTAATACAATTAATCTTATATACTATATTATTTTTAGAAAGATGAGAGTCTGTACTCTGATGAATTTCTGTAATTTATTCGAACTATAAAAGAGACTTTAATTTAAATATTATTCCTATTGAGTTGATTAAATTTTTCTGTTAAAGACGGAATAAAAAACACTATTATTTTATAATATTTCGGTTTTTTAATATATAATATAATTTTGTAATTGATTACATGCCCTTTTATTGTATTTATTTCTTATAAGTATATTAATATTTTGCTGGACTGCGGTACGGCACGAAAAATATGTCGAAAGTTATGTCAGTCACGCTTTTATTGTACAAAATATTAAACTGCGGTACGGCACGAAAATATTAAAAAATGAAATACTACAGGATTGGTAACACAATAGGAAGGGATTTCTTCATAGAGGAGAAATATTGTGAAGGATTTACCGACTCTGGAGACGGCATTAACGAATATTCGTAAATCGCGCGCGATGATAGGCGCTTATAGTTTTTTGCGGAGCCATGCGAGAGCATCAGCACGGGCTTTAGTGCTCCCACGATACTGATTGATTACGCGACGACCGCCCGGCAGCCTCTCTCACATCGTCGACGATGCGGCGTGGCGGCCGCTGGTTTTGTACGCTAGCTGGTGAAAGGGAAGCCGATGCCTTTTGATACGGACGATGTTGGCCACTTGTACGAACTCATCGCTGCCTTTGATTCCATTCCTCACAGCGAAGCTATGCACAGATATACAAGATGGAAGAAGTCCATATCGAGGATGCCAAAATTGTGGCATCAGCATAGCTAATATTAATAGCTCAAGAATGTTTTGATTGTATAATATCAGCCAAAAAATTAGTTAAAAAAGTCAATATCAGTTAATATAAAAAATCTTTTGTCATAGATATGTCTTGAAACTATAAAAAACAAAATAAATAAATGGTTGTGCTTAGCAGAAAAAGCAGCTTTGCAATTGTTAAATGTAAAATTCTTTACATTGGTCTTGCCTTTAGTTTCTTATTGGATTTAAACGTATAAAATGTATAAAATGTATAAACCAATCATGTTAAAGAATTTTACAACAGTTGCGAAGCTGCTTTTTCTGTTGAACGCAGTCAATGGCATTATGCAGCAAAATGATTATATTTTATTAAAGTTTTAGGGAAATATCTTTTAAACAAGTAAATGGATCCAAATAAACTTTTGCACAAATATTTATTAAAATGTTATTAATATATTTAAAAAATTTTAATTTAATTCGTTATATTATACGAATTAATCAAATTTGTAAATAAGTATTATAACACGCGATTTATATAAAAATGAAGGCAAATACAAAAAGGCAAAAAATTAAGTAAACCAATAAGAGAATTGTGCTCAAAATAAAAAAAAAGAGATACTCAAATATAATAATAGAATCTATAAAAATTCTATATATTTAGTGCTTTCAGATGTGATACATATATCTTTAACGCTAAATACATCGTCTATGACACGTTCTCAATTTTATTCCTAAAAATTTTTTTCGCTCTTGAAAAAATAGACGGCAACATACTCTCTATGGAAACTTTCGTGTATTTACATATTGATGAGATGCTAACACAAAGGAGAGACGGAAAGGGAAAGAGAAAAATAGATGAAAAATGGACTTAAAAATGTATTGCGTCAACAAATATATATAATTCTGGTTTATTCAGTTTGTTTGGTGAGACAGAAACATACGTTTCATACATTTCATATTTGAAGGGTACAATCCGGATGATGAGATACCGCGCCGAATTTCCCTACAAGATTACAATTGGCAGAATCAATTCTTTGTGACGCCTCTCGCCATTCTGCGCGGGTCCGTTACGCGATTACAATTAGTTGCAGTCCCCCTATTCCCTGATTACATCGGTACGAAGCTTGGGGACAATCGGCACATTGTTAGCATCGGCGTGCATAAGCTGCTTTGACCACAAGGCTTTGTTACTTTCTGTAATACGAAATGTTTCATATTATTACTGATAGTTATAAATATTATCTAATCAGTAATATATAATAATAGGATAATAATATTAATAATAAGATGAATAATAATAAATAACATTAACGCTACAACTAATTATAATTGACGTTGTAAAAGAAAAAAAAGAGAAAATAAATATTATTACATTTTTATATTTTATACACACAGTTCATATTCCAGTTCAATTTCCATTTTCGTCTTTTTGTACAATAATTGTACAGCACACAATAAATTGCAGTCTGCTATGACTAATCGCTCGAAGGATGTCACTTTCTATCATAATCGAAATATTCATGTGTTCGGAGAATAGTCTATTTGCTTGTTGCAAGAAAAGCGTTGGCGAAAGGATCGGGAAGAATTGTCGTCTCAAGAGTACGTAATTCTGTGCGGAGATCACGAGGCCGTTGAACAATATCGTCCTAGCGAGAAGTAACACAGTTTGCTCATTCATGAGGATCTTCTCGAAAGCGTGGAGACGATTCATCCTGACTATGCGATTTTCTCATTTTCGGACGAAATTCAAAGAAAAGGAGATTCAATGAAATATAGCTACCGTCCGATCGTATTCGGCATTATTATATACAATAATTTCGTGAGCGTACAGGTGAATCACAGAGATGTTGTACCTCTTTATTGGGGCAATTTCTCGATGGTGACGAATCGTAGGTAAGATTTCTGAAAAAGCACCCTTAGCATTCAGCTGGATCATTCGGACAGAATATAGTTGTGTGGGACGACCGCATGTGGATTTCTTCGTTTTGTGCCCAACGGATGACAATCGGTAATTGTAAACTCGAACCTATACTGTTGCTTAACAAAACGGACATTTGTCAAGTATATTGACGGACACTTCATTCCTCAAAAGAAGATATACCTACTCTCTTAGATTCCATACAACTGTATAGTCGATTTATTTTGATATGCTCGAGAGTTTTAACTTCCAAAAGGTCAATCACCTACATTTATATAGAAAAATATTTTACGCGGATGATTCTAAATTTACTTATCTTATTCGGAAATTTTATTTACAAAATTTGTTTATTTGCGACAAATTGCTATTATTAATTGCTATTATTTATTACTATTAGAGAATACGGTCACAAATAAATTTTAACGATTTCGTGTTAACGATTTCGTTAATTGTATAATACAAAAACAAAAATTATTGATCATCAAGACTTACAAAATATATCTATGACGTCCATGATAACTGAATTTTAAGCCTATAATTATTTTCTTTCCTTTTTTGCGATACACCAAACATGTTAAGCCTCTAATTATTTTTTCTTTTCTCAAGGGATAAGAACCTAACGATCAGGCAGCTCCTGAAAAGACATCAAGTAACCTGCTGAGTTTCCCTACGAGAGTTGCCGGGTGCAACGAGCCACCTCGAGCCAGATCATTGTCATGTTCGCTGGTCTTTCAGGGGCAATAGCCGGTTCGTGGACGCCGCGCCAGTCTGTGCCGGGAGTTTTCGGCCCGGACACATCCATAAGTAGAGACCTGCACGCTCACCGGCGGGTCATTCGTTATAGTTACTGCTCATGGGTCGGCCCCAGTGAAATCTTTGTCCATCGCGCGATCCGATCGCCGATGTGATAAACATTAATGAGTATTGATGTTGGAACGCCGATCCAGGCCGGTCATCGTGATATCGCGACCAATGAATCTCTTGCGACATAGTGATTTCTTCGCCGGATTCAATCGCCGGATGGTGCAATTAACCATCGCTTGCGAGGGAAACAATTATACATTTTTTTATGATTTTAATATCCTTTGTCGCGAAATAAATCTGTTTTGCATTCGCAGTTTAGTGTTTAATTCATCGTATCACTATATTTTCAATGGACCTGTATATTTATTAGATATTAGCGTTTTTCATATTTTTTACAGAGATATAATCTCATCGTGAAAAATAAAAATCAAATGAATCTTTATAACTACGTTGAAGAAATTTGCGAAGCATAGACTCTAGCTTGTCTCACCGACGTTCAACTAAGCATCAGCTAAGAATGTTCATCTCGCTTCATCACCTTCTCCATTGCCAATCGACTTTGCTGCCTCCGGCCAAGCGATTCGTATCGCGGGGGAGAATAATCGAGTGGCATTTTTACGCTGTTTGCAAACTGTATCGCCGGCGGGAGGTCGAAGGGCGCAGGCTAGAGGAGGGGAGGGGGAGAGGGTGTTTCAAGGGAGAGTCCGCACTATCGTGACGAGTATCGAATACGATAGAACTAGGGGTTCTCACACGGCTTGCAATTCCACCCTCTGCAATCCTCGTGCGATGGCACGTAAGCCTTATTTGTGTACGCCTTATTTGTGTATGTCATGTGTGACTCCCACACATGTCTACAGGTCGAGAGGGTGCATTGCCATTCGTTCGCTCTCGCAGCCGCGGTGAGGTAACGCGCAAGATGACGGTCGGCGAACATCAAAGCGACCGACATCTTTCAGAGACCGCCAACTCCTCTCTTTCTCTCTCTCTCTCTCTCTCTCTCTCATTCTCGATCCGCGAAGCTGGTTCTCTGCTTCTTCGCATCTCCCCCGCGACTGACGTCGTTTATCTCGCTTCTCGTCTGAACCAACGACTCGACGAAACCCACCACCGCTGCGTATGTATCAGGCATTCATTTCAGTAACGAGCACGAGAGAGCGGAAAACGTGAAAGTGCGTGATAGGCAGCCACATACCGGCTCTCTCCCTCTCTCTCTC
>NW_012130067.1:6303753-6312561 GCF_000143395.1 Atta cephalotes | reverse complement strand
AGATGTTTATTATATACACCTATATAATACTTTTTATTATATGCAACACACACACACACACACACACACACACACACACACACACAAATATATGTACAGAATATACTATACATGAGAATGATTTTAAATTTTTATAATAATAAATAAAATAATGAAAATCTCAAGAGGCTCATTTGGAGCAAATAAGTCCTTTGATCTTCATTATTGATTTTATTAGTTATTATAAGAAGTCAAATATCTATTTCTTTTTATTCTTTTTTTAAACTTTTATATTGATACCTGTCTATTATATTTAATTATTGTAAGATTTTTTACCCAGTCG
This sequence comes from Atta cephalotes, assembly GCF_000143395.1. Lineage (NCBI taxonomy): Eukaryota > Metazoa > Arthropoda > Insecta > Hymenoptera > Formicidae > Atta > Atta cephalotes. Next base: position 6,312,239 of record NW_012130067.1, on the reverse strand, counting down.
CATTTTTTCAAGTTATTTCGATGCACAATGTGTTTTTTGTTTTTAAAGCAATTCCAATGGAATTGATAGATTCTTCAAGCTAATTTCCTTGATTTATACGCGCTTATTACTCCTGAGTCTAAAATAATTCCGATCAATCTGATGTACGTTCCTCCGAGTGCACCTATAATTGTTATTGAAAATTAATATTGTCATGACAAAAAGGAATGATCCATATGATGAATACTACACTGTATTCATTTATTTACTTTTTATTTTATTCTTTTTTATAAATACATATTTTTCTACATTTCATGGGCATTATCGTTTGTAGTCAAATTTAAGGGAATTTGAGGTACGAGAACATCAAAATGTTTCGTACATTATAATGGTCCGTTGACACGATGATGGATCGTCTACCTTGACCGGACAGGTAAATGTGCTTTCACACTAATGCGCTGAAAGTGTATAATCGTTGCGGCACGCGGGTACACACTAACAAGGGTCAACAACTCCATCAAATCTCGTATAATATACCATTACAATCGTGTGCAAGCGATAAATACGATAAATACGTTGTTTTAAATAATAACGTATAAAGAGAAATGTATGATGTATGTAACGTATTCTTCTCAACAAATGTGATAATAAACAGTTAAAATAAAACTAAAAGGATTGCAGCTTAAAAATTAAAAATAATTAATAAAAATTAAAAATATAAAAGAGATTTAAAACAGATTTTGTATAAAAAAGCTAAATGCGCATTTAAAAAAATAAATATGTCACATTCGTTTAATTTTTCCGAATAGTTTTTTAAATTTCCTTTAAATTTGAATTTCAGATGCAAAAATTACGACAATCAAGCAGTGTAATTTGTGGTCGGTTGTCATAATGCTTATAAAATTGATAGTCGTGGGCGTGTTACGAAATCCCCGCGTGCCAGATCGTTCGGACGAAGAAGGGTGAATCGCCACAATAAAAGGTCTTTGCACGAGCAGCTAGGAGTTAAGTCGTGGGTAATAATTACCGATCCCTCGTTAGCGTCATCAATAGACGGTTTCGCCCACCTGCCCACGTTATAATAATATAAGCCGCCTCTTTTGCGGTCGGTAGCCTTCGCACGTGCCGCCAGAACCTCCTTTATTCATTTTCTGCCCTTCGTTTCTCACCCTCTTACGCCCCTGACTGAGAGCACTCTATCGAGTCCGGATTCGTTTTCGAATATTTCCAATATTCGGGAGTTAGAGAGCTTCATTCGTCACATATATCGTATAATGCATATTTAATCTAACAGTTCTAATTATAGTTCTTTGCATGAATATTATGAACCTGCATTGTTAAAAATTTTATGAAATTTAATGTACTTTTAAGTTACACAATTTTAACTTATAATTTCATGACATTACATTAAATTTTATGTATTTATGAAAAGTATATTTGTATATATCTACATGAAATTTAATGTATCTTTCACGAAAATTTATGAAATTTGTACACATTCATTACATTTAAGTAATTAAACTGTTAAAAATGTCATGACATTTAATATACTTTTAAGTTACACAAATTAAATTCAATTTTATGACACTAAATTAAATTTAATGTATCTACAACTGAAAAATATATTTGTGTATATGTATAATACATGAAATTTAGAATATTTTTCATTTTCAAAATTTTAAGAAGTTTAGGAAGTTTAGTACATTTTTTTATTTTAAATTTTTATTTTTTTTTTATTAAATTTTATGTAGAGTTGAAATTTATTATACGAAATTTAATATACGTAAACGTTAAAATTAAGTTACGTATAACTTCATTTTTCTTTGACAACGTTAAATATATTTAAATATATTTAATGTACCTGCTTGAAATTTGCTTCCATTACATAACGTAACGGAAGCAAATTTCTTATTTTTTAACAGTGTACATTAAAAAAATAATTTAATATCTTATGTACAGTGTATAATTCAATTTTCAGTTAAATCATTCATTACTTTTAATTTCGTTCATAACCACGAACTTCATTTACAGAAATTATTTCTAACAGTACGTACATAATTCTACAAATTTTGTTCTTTATATTGCCATCGATTTTAAAGACCTTTGATTATTTTTTTATAGATACCGATTGTTAGTGATATAATTATTAGTAACACTCAATGATAGATTTACGAATCTCTGCGTAAGTGTAAATGTGACGAAACTATCGAGATATACATATGGGGATTATGCAGGGATTGATTATTGTTGACTATTGCGGAAGCCTCCTGTCTCGGAATCGTCGGCTTAAAGCACCCTTTTCGCAATCCGCTTGATATTCTCGTGCAATCGTATAGGCTTCTCGCTCGGTTAATTGCGTTATTCAGAAACGATCAATCAGCAATTAGCGATCCACTGTCCAGCAGAGGACGTTGGACCGCTGCTATCCGTGACATGAAAGCCACTTCGAACATACAACATGGAATTATGAATCGTACAATCTGAATAAGGCACGTTAACCGTATCATTACAATTTCTAATCAAACATCAGTGCTCGCGGCCATAATTTGTAAAACCAGATTACGAAATAACGAATACAGAAAAGCGAGTGTCAATTCCTACTAAAAATATGATGATTCTTTTTCCTTCTCTCCTTCTCTCTTTCTCTATTCTTCTTTCTCTCATCATAATTTTTCATTATTTTTCTTGCGTAATAATTTTTTATAGATTATTTATATGTATATTTTCAAATATTATGAAATAATTATTAAATGTATTTAATGTAATTAACACAGTATCTCGGTTTTTTTCTTAGAAGAGCAGAAACTGTAATTATTTTACATTTTATGTATCAAATTTTAAATAAAAAGAACTTTTTATTCAGTTTAAGATCTTAATATTTAAATACATATTTCTTGCGTGAATTTATATACATTCTGATTCTGCATATCGCGCGTCGAAATGTTTTTCCGAACATAAAACACATTCATAAGTAGAAGAGTAGTAATATCATTTATTAAATTGCACAAGTAATTTAATAATTTTTTTATATTAGTAAGTTTTATATTTTTTAACAAAAATATTAATTATCGAATATAATTCTTCTTATTTAAAATATTATATATAATTTATTCATATCGATCTAATAGTCTCTTCATATTATTTATTTTACATATAATCTTCCTAGGCGCCTAAGAACAGGTGATAAATATATATGCTTCATTCTACAAGTTGCGGGTCTGAGAATAGTGACCGGTCGGCGTAACCAGTTCCGCGCGTTCTCCAGCACCAATTTGCGACGTCGCAAGAGAGAAGACGTGATGTGAGAGAAAAAAAAACTAGTAGACAAGAAGAGCTCGACGGAGACCGGTGAATACGTGATAGCGTATGACGAAGGCATGATGGATGAGGGGGCGGCTAGTTTATGTGATCGGGACATGATCGCTCGCAGGCGGGGTGGTCCGTTTGTCCACCGCTACTCCGTGTCCGTCCGTTTTCCCTTTCTACCTTTCGAACGTGTCTTCTCTTCTTCTGCCCGCTTTCTCGTCCTGCCTTCTTTCGTCTTTTCCGTCGTACTCCTCATATACGTCGCGTATACTCCTCATATACACGCGGCCGAACGCACCTCTGTCACCGGACTGAGCGATCTCGTTGTCGTGTTCGATGAACGCGATTGCAAAAAGGACTCGCATACGATCTTGCATACCGATATCTCATCGAAAGACCTTCGAAGTAACGTTCTGTGGACTTTGTTCACAATCGTTCGATTCACGCAATATCATCCGTACGTGAGTACGATTTTGCAACCATTCATAGAATCGAGACCTATGCGAATATTTCTATGAGATAGATTGTTTGAAAATTCAACTTCATGTTCTAGCATTTCGTCTCTACTTTTGCTGAATCCAACACTGAAACTTGGTAGTCAGATTCAAAATGAGAAACGTTCCTGAATATTAATTGAAATTATAAACATTAATTGAATTGAGATATTCATTAAAAATATGAGATATTTTTAATATTTATATACGTGCAATGACGATTAAATTATCGATGTAATTATTTAAGAATAGCAAGTAGATAATATTGAGTATAAGGAGAAAAATTGATATGCTTATGTAAAAATGACTTATGTTACTTTTCCGGTAAATGAGCGATCGATTATACTGTAAGGTATTTTTAACATTTCGTAAAATAAATTTTGAGAGTTGTTACAGTCTTGAGAATAATACATAAGTAACTTTTACTATAAACTAATAATCACATGAATGAATTTACTATAATGTACTCTTTACCTTATACCTCCGATGTTTTTACTTTCAGGCAAGTGAAGTTTGCCAAGTTCGGCAAAAATAACTAGAATATTTTTATTAATCTAGTAAAATCAAAATTACTCAACAATTTTTCTCTTTATTAATAATAAGCCATATCTATATTTTTACTAATCTTGTAAAATAAGAATCACTTAACCATGTTCTCTGTGCATTAATAATTAATAAGCCATATTGGGTGCAATTACCTTATAATTTAATACTACTGATGAACTCACAACTGGATGATACTATCAACTAACTGTGGATCAGGTTTCCTTAAATTCAAGTTTTGAAATGACCTGTTTCACTCTGCATCCAGTTAATGCCTTTTAGAATGATGCCAGAAAAAAAGTAGGTCTCCTCTTTCTCTCCGTCACTCTCCGCGTTCTCCCTTCGACCTGCGAAGTCACCGCTGAAATTCGTGCGGACATTGAAGACGGGCACAGGGTTCACGCTGAGACGTCGTCCCGAGGACGAGTGCACGAGCTCCCGAGTTTGACGAGGGCACGAAGAAACAGTCCGGAGTTTGAGGAGGTGCACGAAGCGCGGAGCCAGAAACCAGTAGCCTCTCGTCGAAGCGCCCCGCTGACCTCGCCCGACTCCTTTCGCATCGAGGATTAGAAGCACAGCGATGTTCTGACATGAGGAATGCTTTGCCAATGCCGAGAATCGAGAATGAGGTCCTTGCCTCCTGCTACCACATCCCGCGCCTCCTTTTTCCATTTTCAACGATGTTAATTCTCGATATATCTGTCACGGCGGGAGAGAAGCTCCGCAAGAGGAAACGAGGCATCTAATTTGAATGCTACTATATTATATTAGTCGCTGCCAGTGATTCGTCAATGTGGATGAAATGCCAACTTACCGCGGCGGTTTGTGAAAATCGAATGAAATGCTTTGTGTTTGGATATTATACAGTATAATAGCATCGTGTTATTTCAATAAAATTCAGAATACATTGTATATATCACGATGAGTTTTTCTCATATAAAAAACAAAATGTTTACTATTTTAATAATTGAAATGGAAGACAAACCATTTTTCAAAATTACAATTTTTCAAAATTAAACTGCATATTTTTCATCCTGATGAAAACTTTACAATATTCGCCAATTAATTCTACTAAAAAAATAACAAAATTCATTTAAATCATTTTAACTTTCAAGTATTGTTTTACGATAACAATGACCGATGAAAGAAAATTACAGGAAGAGGGATAAGCTGAGATCTCGCTGCGGAAATAAATGCGGAGATATCTACAAAGCAAGAAATCCCAGGCTTATCGATTCTGCCTTGGATATTCGTTACTATCCGAAATCTAGTGAGATTGAGCGACGCGACTCGATAAATGAGACCGCACAGAGATTGATTCAGAAGATTCTCACGGGCGGTTTCATCAATCGCGGAGCCACGGAGAAGGCGAATCATTGTTGGAGCGATCTTGCAGCGTATGTTACAATCGATCCCGTCCAGATGAGTTTAACTGTTTCGTTTGGAGGGTTGGATGTAGCACAAACGGCTGCACTGTTATCGTCAATTATGCATTACGATCGAGAAGTGAATGCACTCCGTCAGATTCCTTTTACTTTTAAGTCGTCTTTTATTTGTACAACTTGTCGTTTATCTTCATTATTAGATAGAAAATATTTTTTCAACATCGAAAATAAATAGATTTAGTAGAATCCAGTAGAGAGCTTTCGGGCAATATCGTAAAATATATTTTTCATTTTAAATTAACATCATTTTTATAAATAAAATATATAAAAAACACAAAGTGGTGCTGAAAATATTCCGAATTTTAATAAAAATGACTTCAAACTTTATACTAAAAATACCCTTTATTTTAAAAAGTGATATTTCATTATCAATCTTAATATTTTGTATAAAACACGCATTATTATTATTAATTATAATAAAATTTAAATCTTTAGCAAAAATATAGAGGCTGAATGAATACATTTGTGCTATGGAGCAGAGATGTTTATTCGCTTATACATATCGATAACGAAGGAGGAAGAATACGGGTACCCTATGTATGCATATATGCGCGTTGGCATATCGCACAAGTTGAGATAATTGGTCGTACGATCAGGACAAATATTTCTCTCCAAACGGAGTCGAGGGAGGATTATATTTGTATGATAATACTTCACACTTGGCTGGCTTTCTATAATGGAAGAGGGATCTATGCATTGGGGGAGCTCGCCCAGTGATTCGACTTGCTATTATACGATGTAATCAGTACTCTATAAATATCGGCGAACGTTAAAGATAAGTGTTATGTTTTATAGGCGCGTCACTCTGAACGTTTTAACGGATCGGAACAATAAAACAGATAATTATTTGAGCATAACAGCATTCGAGAACGCTCGAAACCGTCGTTTCTTACATACAAATCGTAAAGAATACGAGAAATATTTAGTGCAAAAAATTAATGTATAAAAGAACATAAATCACTAATTGTTGATCGATTAATTTTGTATAAAATTTAATTTTATATAAAGTTATATTTTAGTTTCCTAAATTTTAATGGAAAGAAGGAAGTAACAGTGTTACGTAATTTTCATGTAATTCAGAGTTTTTCGGTCGAAGATGACACTAGAGACGTTACGTCTTCAGAATGCGTTTTTGTACGGCAGGGTTGCGGACCTGTAAGCAGAGGCTCTTGCTCCAAGATCGGATAAGGAGAAGAAACAAATCCGCTACCTTTCGGTATGAGAAAACGCGCGATGGCCGATGCGGTGTCTATACCGGTAAGCCGTCTAGGAATGCGTCCTTCTCGCTTAGTCTCCCATTCTATTTCAATCAGTCTCTATCCTTCTCTCTCTTTTTTTCCTTCTTTGTTTCCTTTTCTCGCTCTTTTTCTTTTTCTGTTGCTCGCTGTCCGAATCCAACACGACATTTGAGAAGCCTTCATCAGGCCCCAATATCCAGGGCATATCGTTTCGCTTACCACCCTGTCGGCGGTAGATCAAATCAATCTCGATCGCGACGCGCTGCTCGACCCTTTTCCAACTTCTTGAGACGTCCGTGTTAATATTATATATGCCGCGTGAGGTAATATTACTCACAGTATAATGAGTTCCCCTAGCTACCAAACCGGCTCAGCTACGGCTGCATTTCTAAACGGCTAAGCTAGTAGAATAACTCAATACCTAGAAACGATGAAAAACTAGAATAAAAAGATAGGATTAAAATATGATATATTGCAATCAGACCTTTTTATATATATTCTACAGCGAAGAATAAATGCAAACGTTATTATAAATTCATTGAATACATTAATTAATAATGAGTAATACTAATTTTTCACGCATTATCTATCTCAACAATGCGTCAGGAAAAAGTTTAACTTTCGTAAACATAAGCGACGACTATACTATAAGTGCAGGCTTTCGGAGCTTGATGCACATCGCTCGACATCTAGGTATCTAGGCTCACGCATTTATGCCGACGCACCTAAATCCGAGACAAATTGTGTCGGCAAACACGGGCATTGTTCGCAAAGAAAAAACCGCCGGAGCGTGTTTACGTCACACCGCCCATTCTGAAAAGTAATCTACACCGTATTGTCGCCGGCGCGATGCGGCGCGGCGCTCGACCATCCACGAAAGACTTAGTGCCCCCTCTATATCCTTTTCGCTCTTTAGCGCAGGCTTTAGTCCTGCAATATTCACAAGGACACCGCGGCACGATCTGTCACGGGCATCGAGACTCGCGGTCGGATGATCGCGCGTAAGCGCGTTATTCGCAGCGGCCTTTCAGACCTCGGCGGTATCGTTGCCTCTTACTCGAGGGGTTGGCACTCTGCACGAGGGGTGGGGTAAGTCCCATCACGTCGGCACCGGTCGCCATCACCATCAGGATTATCTTCGGGTCCTGGTACCACGCTGCTGCGGCTCTTCTTCCCTTACCTGGTCGCACTCGTCTGAGAACTTAAGCGCTAAATTGTTACTTGAAGTAGCGACAGGCTAAATGGAATTCACTCCTACTTTATATTTATACACCTAAATGTGATGGTAAAAATTTTTAAGTTCTATTTATTTAATAGAAACGTTATATCCACGGGCGAGTATTTTTCTGTAGGAATTATATATATATATATATATATATATATATATATATATATATGTAGTGACTAAATTACTAATTAAGTAAGAAAGTAAAATTAACTTTAAACTTTTAAAAAGTTAAAATTAATTACTACTAAGTAAA
>NW_012130067.1:6292374-6303733 GCF_000143395.1 Atta cephalotes | reverse complement strand
TATTATTACTAACTAACTAGTGTAGTAGTTAAAGTTTAAAGTTTATTATTATTAATTAAGTAAGTAATACTACGACGGCGTAGTATTTATTGTAGTAGTATATATATATATATATATATATATATATATATATATACATTGAGTGCAAAATTCATATAGAGAAAATATCTTTTAAAAAGTAAATATTATCCAGTAAGAAATGAGTCGAAATCGATACGAAGATTTTAACATTAATTTAATGTCGATTCGATGTTTAATTGACGATCATTTCTAGCTGGGTAATTAATAATTTAGTCATAAAGAATAAAATTGACTATATATTTTTTAAAATTATATATATTAAAAAGATGTGTATTAATTACAGAAAATATATCATTTGAAAAATAAGCGAAAATTAAAAATTGTATTGTTTGGATGCTTGAAAAATATTCGTATAGTCGAGAAATTTAACTTCTAAAATTAGAAATACATGCGAAATACTCGTTTGTTTATATTAGAACAGATATTCAGTGTATAAAATTAATATTGATTTTCTACAAATAAGACTTCTTTAGTAAAAAATTTCTTTGTACGAATACTTTTTGCACTCACTGTATTTGATTACAAAGATATTGAGATTTAAAAAGGTTTATTTCGAATTTTTCAGAATTTTCAAGTTTCGACGAAAGTTTTGATAAAAAGTTACGAGCTTTCGTCAATACATATTCCAACTGCAAAAGCGGGTGAGTTTGCGGGAACTCTTTCGTTTATATTTTATTTTTGTAAAGCTAGTAATAAACGAGAATATAATCCAATATACCTTTTTAAATATTTTTAAAGCTTCTGTAAACTATAATTACGTAATGTAAACAATTTGTTATTCACTAATTCTCTTAAATTATGTTCATAGAAAATTAACTGCTGTGTCTATATTCTGTAACTTTTAATGACAAAGTCGATATCGTTATATCGTCGCGCATGTATATTGTTGCGCATGTACAGGGTGATCCAGATCAGCTACAAGAGCCAACATGTATGCACTGTTTGAAAAACTGAATCGGAAAGTCGTTTACAACATATTTTGCAACAGTTAACGAGATATTAATTTCTAAAAATTGCCGAATAAGCAGGTAAAAATCGATATATAAGACAATATTATGATATCTTTCAAAATTCTTTAATTAAATCATCTCAGAGATATTTTTTAAAAAATTCTTAGAGTCTAAAGTTATCTACGTCGATTTTAGACATTCTGTTTATTGAGAAACTAAAAAAAAAAATTGCAAAAATTGCAAAAATTGCAAAATGATAGAGAACTTTACGATTTAGTTTTTCATAGTTCTTACGAATCATCTTTATATAAAAAAGCTATATTAAAACGATGAACTGTTGTTAAGAATTACACAATAAGTACCGATCTATTTGAGTCTATTTGATAAAAAATGTAATCTATTTTCTAATATTTTATTTAAAAACAACTCTGTAATATCAAAGTCAAATATGATGATTTCGTCTTTTCAGATCTTTTTTCTGTAAAAATTGTTTATTTTTTTACTTTTTACAGCTTTTTAATCGCATTAATCAAAATGATATGATCGTAAATTTGAACAGACATTTAACAGTTAAATACTGAGTTAAATACTGAGTCGTTTTAATATCATTTTGGATTTACTTTTACGCTTTTTATAAATTCATAGCTGAACTGCTAGGATTGAGAAAGTACAATGACGACTGAAGTGTGGAGACGAGAAGGACAAAGGTGGAGACACGCGCGCGGTTTGCTGGCTGTTTCTGTTGCAGCTGTGAAATGCGTACCATCGGTTTAGTATCCACGATACCTAATTTTTGAGAGTATATGTCCGAAAGACGGGAGGGGGTAAGGTACCACCTGGAACTCCTGGATCAAGAGAATGGAGACTATTCGGATGCGCCGAGCCGTGCAATGAGCCGCCGCGAAATAAGGGATGCTCTCCTCCACCCTGTCTCGGCCCCGATGGTTTTTGACAGTGCCGTAACACAGTGCCTCATGTTCCGGGGCCCTCGACCACCACTTTTTGCAATGCGTACGTATATACGTGTAACTAATACCGATGCTGTTTAGGGCAACCCTCGTCCGAAGGGTACACCGAGATTTAAGCGCGAGCATACTTACCGCATGTTGCCATAATGAGTCGCGGGGTCGAGTGCGCGGAAGAGGGAGAAATGGGGTGGGTTCGGGTCCCCTCCCGCCTGTTCTCTTTTCATTCAATGCCGCAAAGAGCGGCCGATGCCTTCAAAGGAAGATTAAAGTGCCGCGATCCTTGGCAGTTTGTTTATCGGTCGGCTTTCTCTTTCTTGCCCTGCCCGCGTTTTCCTTTTTTCTTCCTCCGTCTTCTGCTTCTCTTCTTTCATTTATATCTTCTTCTACATGTATACGCTGGATCCGCTACGAAGTTGTTACAAATCAATTGAATCGAAGAACTTTTTACAAACGACAAAATTGTGCATTTGTGTTTAAATTGAACAGTATGTAATATTGCTATTCTATAGATATGGAAACAATTTTTTGAGGAATATTGATTATCTTATTATCTCATTGTTCAAATCTCTTCACGCAAAACGTTATTTTTCCGTTTTCATTTTTCTTCTTTCCATCCTTTTTTTCAGTCAATCTCTATCTTCACAATCTTCATTGAAAATTTTAATTTTTACCAATCACATAATATAAAGACAATACACACAATATGCAGCTTTTCGTGATACACGCTGCTGATCTTTCGTCCTCGCTTTAAAATCATTGATGGCAATCCAATTTGTCAGTGTACATTTCCGTAGCGTTGCTCGATAACTGTAAAAATTACCCATTCCGCCGCTCACAAAGCGCACGTAAAATCACCTCTGAACGCCGCAGTACGCAGTATACGAGCTGGATGTACAAGGGTTCAATCGCGGTTTTGCGAGGGGTTGGAAAGTCGGCACACGGAGGGACGCGGCACAGGGGATGTTTCGGAGAGTAGGGCGTACACACACCGGCGCGGCGGAGGGAAAACATGGTGGCCAACTGGTTGCGGCATTCATCAGAGGCGGTGCTCCGCGTACCTTTTGAGATCTCGTCTTTTTTATCGTTCTCTCTCCGTGTACACGCGTACATCGGCATGAAGGGGGATGGGAGAAAAGAGTGAAAGCAACAGAAGAAAAGAGAGAGAGAGACAGAAAAGGGGGGTGACTGGTTCTATGAGAAAAATTCTCCATTGAAACTATCGACGAGAAAGGAGCCGCCTCCGTGTCGGCTCCCTTTGCACCGATCCGCCTCGATCCTACGAGGAATCATCGGGAGGTATTTACACCTTCTTTACGCCGGAGAGCCGCACGCAGCGCATTATCGCCGGGCTCTGCTTAATCATGCGTGCCGCGCGCGCCCTGCCATTTACAAAGCCGCACGTACGTAATTGTAAACGTCGTCACAAAGAAAGCGCTTTTCTCTCATAGCCATGTTCCTGAGATGTTTCTCGTGTAAATATAAAATATCTTTGAAGTCGCACAAACAAGATAAACGTAGTATTAATAAGGAAAATTGCATAATTATAGCGTGTATTCACGTCCCGCTTTTAGCATTAATTTTGCGATTATGCGATTCTTAAACTGGCGACAATATCGAATGTGATTTTTTAGCACTAGAATTTTCATTATTGAGGAAACTTTTGAATTAGACGTCGATATTTTTTGTGAGATCTTTTTCTCGAGAAAAACAATGAGTGCTTTTCATTTGGTGACACAAGTCGATACAAGTATTGTATTATTCTTTATTACTCATTGAATGCCAAGAAAGATAATGTTTGTGTTGACTTGTATAGAGTTATTAAAACATCCGATATATTCTCGTAAATTTTCATTGTCCAATTCAGCATGATGTGAGAATATAAGGTGATTCATTGCGCATATAATGGCGGTTGAATATAATTTTGGAACAAATTTCTTTCGATGGTAAATTTCTAACAGACTCATATTGGAGTTTATAACATTGGTCATATTCCAAATTTACTGTCAGCGTTGAAAATCTACAGTTTACGTTACACGGAGAGAATTTTCTCTTAAAAAGAGAATTTTCTCTTTATCCTTAAAATATGGTAGTTGTGTACAATACAATATTTTAAAGATTATTATCATGCACTTTAGTGTAAAATCAAACTTATTTTATATTTTATTGTAGTTTTATTAATGAATGAAAGAAATTTACATAAAATTCTTCGAAATACAATGTTGTCCTACAACTATCATATGTATTTTCAGAGTAAACTCTAAGAAAAATTCTCTCCGTGTATGCACACTATATATAGATTTTCAATACTGGCAGTCAAATTTAGAACACAGCCTTAGCCAATTCATTTTCTAATTGATCATCGACCTATCTCAGGAACGAAACGAGCACGTTGAAATGAATAGAACCTATAATAGTAGGAACCTATAATATTGGAACTTGCGACGCGAACAAATAAAAAAATCTTATTCTCGAAAGCTTAATTTCTACAACGAGCTATTAGTACTAAATCAGAAATTCAAAATTAGAAATTGATCAATTACAATCGAATGTGAGAAGAATAATCGATTAGACTATTGGTCAATTTTTAAAATTAAAATTCTGACTTCTAATTTATTACTAATGACTTATTGAAAGCTTGTTACAACATGCATGGTCCGACCGACGCGAAAATTACGAGATAGTACGCGAGAAAAAGCGGAGATATGGCGCTTTCGTTGCCGACGAAACGAACGGCCCGAAGGGAGAATGGAAACAGGCGAAACGCGGCGCGGATCAGAAGCGTGGCGAATCTCCCTCTCGGATGTTTCCAATTACGTTTACGTCTCTGCGTTTCCCTCCCGCGCCGACCCGCTCATGCCGGTGTCTGATTACACCGCGATGTCGGGCGTTCCGTTCGCCGCAAAGAGATGCACTTGCCGCGCCCGCGTCCTTCGTCGCCGGGCGCCGAAGCCTGAAATCAGAGAATAATAAAATTCACCTAACGCCATTTACGGGATACGGGCCCCCGACGCGACGTTTAAGCTTCCGCATAGCGAGCCACAACTCGCAAAGGGCAAATGTCGAGAGTAATTTGATACGTTCGACGGCGCAAGTTTCGCGAGGGTAACTATGTATTCGACAAAGTTTGCCCTTTAAAAAGCCGATATCTTTATACTCCTTGAATAACCAATGCTGATCTAAATGCTTCATTATTCGTTTTTTATGTCCGTTTCTGCACTGAAAGAAAAGATTGGCTGAATGTGGCATAGCATTTTTAATTGGCTGTTGCAATTATCTTACCATCTAATTGGCTGCAGCCAATTAGATTTTTTTTTCAGTGTACCAATATAAATTAACTTTAATCTCAGTTTAGATTACTCTTCATCTTTCCCTAATTCTTAGAACTAGAAAAAGATGAAGAATTGAAATTAAACTAGTAGAAGTAGGTAATTAGAAGAAATTTTTATTAGATTATTTTATTAATTTACATGTGTTACAATAATTTTAGCCACGGGCGCCGACTTATCAATTCGTTAAGAATGAGTTGGAAAATTAACGTGATAGGAGGGGGATAAAATTTTCACTATTAGATACTTTCATATTAATATCTCTTTGTAGACTTCTTTATAGACTTTCAAGATTATAACAGAATAATGAATAATGAAATTCTTTTAATAGAAAGAATTTTTATATAAATATTTTCGTTTATAATCTATTGAAACAGTTAGAGCAAACGTTGAACTCTAAATATTATTTTTTATAATGAATTCATCCACAAATGCATCAATATCCAAAGTTTTAGCAAAATCGAAATACACATGCAATATAGTTATTGAATTCAACCGAACTTGCTACATCGTAGAATGCAAATACATTTTTAATCTTCTCACGAATCTCAAGGCAGAAAACGTAGCTATGCAATACACACATCATCATTGGTATTATTAAAAATATTTGAATTAATTAATTTTGTGTATTCTAAAATCAAATCTCTCACGGCCTTTACGAAGAATCGTAATAACATTTCCGAGAGAGATATTCATATGTGGAATTGCACACACGAAAAATTCTAACTCTCTGTGGAGTACTCCCCGCACACAAAAGTCGGCGCTCATAATTCTGACCAAAAAGTGTAAAACAAAACCCCACAAATTGGCGTAAATTTTATATCTAATAAAAAATAAATAAAAAATAAAAAAATGATTTTATTAAAAAATAATATTTATTTTTATAACAATTTCAATATTTTGTTAGTTTTGCTTCGAATTTTATTACCACCTGTTCCAAAAGAATGTAATAAATTGATGGTGCTTTATACTTATGGGCGAGATTGTAGTTTATATATTCCAATATATTTTTTTTTTAATGACAAGTACAACAGAAGCCGATATCATCATTTATAACAAATCGCTCGATTGCTATCCCTCTTGTTATTATACGTACGTGGCTAAATCAATTACTCGCAAATTGTAATTATTATTCTCCGCGGCGTATCTTTGTCCCGCGTTATTTTTTTTTGTTCCGATAATCACATTGCGCCGGTCTCTTTTTGTCGTGGAACGAGACATTTAAAGCCCGCGAGCGCATAATCCATTGTTCACACGGATAATTTTATTAATGTACGTTAATCCGCGTGTTCCATGCGTTCAAATGCCCGTATTGCAGTTCGTTAACTTAATGGCGATTATCAGGATGAAATACAACTCGTAAATGCGCGAGGCGCAATCCGGATAAGCCGAAAGGCAATAAAGAGGAATTGCAAATGCTTCGGATGAAAATGCTGCCAACAATGCGGCCTCGATAGTATTCTATTCGTGTTAAACGTTCGAACAACACCGTTGCGCTTGAAATCGGTTCGATTAAAAATACCGCTAAGCGTCGGTTGTTTTGTGGAATATTCGATATAATAATAGGTCGAACTAAGCGAAGTGTACAAGTATGCAAATGATACTGCGAAAAATCGATACAAAAAAAGATATGATGAGTATTAGTATAGGGAAAAAATGATTTTATTGAAGCATTCAGAAGCATTTAGATAGACTTTGAAAATAATTTTGTCGAATCATCAAAATAATTATTTAAAGAATTTAATTAAATAATGAATAATGTTGCATTATGTAATGTTGCAATTGGGATAATTATTAATATCTATATTAATATCAGTCCCTATACAAGTTTTCTTATTGGCACATTCAAAAGAACTGTTTTGCTAAAGTAAAAAATTTAGATAGATACAGATTACAAATATTTTTGAATCAAAATAATTATGTAAAACTCTCAAACTAGTTACTAGAATGCTAAAACTTTTGCACATCTAAAAATAATTTTGCTGAATCATTAAAATTAAATTAATTACGCATAAAAAAACTCAAACATTATGAACAAAAAGTTTTAGCATTTTAGCAATTAGCTTGAGCGTTCTTAGTTTGCCAATTCAAAAAAATTATTTTAGATCTGTGTACCTAATCTCTCTCTACCTAAAGTTTTACATATTTCAACAAAATTATTCTTTCTGTGATATGTCAATAAAAATACTTGTATAGATATTGATTAATTTAGTTCTGCATGAAAGGAGAACGATTTTGCTGAAAGATCTATAATTTTGCTGAATACAGATTTGAAAATAATTTTGTTGAATCATCAAAATAATTTTATTAAAAACTTAAACTGGTTGCTATAGAATTTTAAAACATTTTTGCAACATTGCTCATTTTTTAGTTTCTAACATAATTATTTTAATGGTCCAATAAAATTATTTTCAGATCTGTATCTTAGCAAAATTTTAGACTTTCAACAAAATCATTTTTGTGCAAGTAATTATCCAAAATATCAACGCTGTACATTATGTGCAAATGCAGCATATGGGATTCGTCGCGTTTCAGAGCCGACTTGATAAATCCAATTGTACGCGGTAGCTAAAGCCGAAAGATACACGAGGACCGTGTCGAAAGATTCGCTACCGAACTTTGACAGCAACTTGCTGCCGCGTGTTTCACGGCTATCAGCCGAGCGCTGCCTAACTAGAAACAATATTAGCGTGGAAGCTACAGCATATAAACACGTTATTATTCTGACGGCTCTCGTCCATTCTCCTGTGTTCAGCGTCGAATGGTATACCAAACGGTATCCCGAAACTTCGTCAATCGGATCGGAAGGAGCGCGTATAACATTGAAGATTTCTCGAGAATTCTGCCTCTCCGTTGAAACGTAATGTATTTATTTTGTAGACGATGCGAATCAAGTTTTCAAGTATAATGAATTTAAGCAAAATATTAGCACAAGTGGATAAGCGGTAAAAAAGCTAAGACGTAATTTAAATTTTCCGAGTTTGGCTTATGCCAGTTTCAAAATAAAAACAGACGAACGAGGAATAACGCTAACAAATAAAGAGAGAATTTTCTTCGCCGGAGTATTTCTTTATATATTTCTTTTCTTTATTAAATAATCTTATTTCTTACACGTCAATATAATAATCTGTCTGTTTATTTCATTTCTGCACTTTTATTTTGTAATTTTTCACCGAATAGATTTCCATTATTGTCCTTTGTTATCTATAATTATCTCCTTTTCGGAGGATTATTCGCGAATCTCATCAAACTATCGTTGAATAACTCGCGCGCGTCAACGCGTTCGACATATTCATCGATTCGTCTTCGATTAAGCACGTCTGGCCGATCAATTGCGATCAGATATACGTATTTAATGTCGATAACGAGATCATCTATTGATCATCATACTTGATGAATACTTAAATGCCTTTTGACACTCCTTGTGTACATACTCGCGATGGAATCACGCGAATATTCGTTTTAATTTATTCTTGGAAGTTATTTGATACAATACTGTGAGGTCTAGCTAGTCTCACAACTTTAAATTGACAACCTTCATTGACTTAAATTGGCTTTTTCTCTCGCTACGTTATTGTGCGAAAAGAGAAGAAATTTATTGCAAAAATATATTTAGAACCTTCTTAACCCTTTAATTACTACCATATTGTACTGACTTTTTTGCACGATTCTTTATCAATGTTAAACAGGAATATCCTTAATTAATTTCATCAATATTTGTTTCAACGAAAGAATGCCAGCGTTTTTTAATAGAATCCGGCGGCTCAGCTGTGCACATAATGATACAATTCAGTCCTATATAGTCGAATCCTGACAGAAATCTAATACTAATCAATTCAATACTGATCAATTTATTACCGAAAGGCAATAATTAATTACTTATTTAAAGTACTAAAAATACTGAACAATTCTTCTTAATACTTAGATAATTAATTATTATCTTCGATATTGATCGGTAGATTTCTATAAGGGTTAAGGATTAAATAGAAAACAATTGTACATTAAAAGAAAAAATATTTTTCATGATCTCTAATTTTTTTATCGACGACATAAAACGATACTGTTTTCTATTTGCACTCGCATATTACTAATGGTAGGGAATAGCGTGGAACAAATCGTATTGTAAAATCAATTTTTCATCGTATAATGCCGCCAACACGAAGTTATGATTGGTACGAACAATTGGCAGGTATACATGCGCAAATATAAAAAATAATTGGTAGGCGACGAG
Source organism: Atta cephalotes (assembly GCF_000143395.1). Lineage (NCBI taxonomy): Eukaryota > Metazoa > Arthropoda > Insecta > Hymenoptera > Formicidae > Atta > Atta cephalotes. The sequence continues at coordinate 6,294,177 of NW_012130067.1, read as the reverse complement.
ATTTTCGCGGACTCCATACGCTGCGACGAATGATCGAAATAATTTACGCGTCGGCATTGGCTGGATGCATCCGCGCAACTTTCTCGACGGCTCGCATTGTATCATCGTTGCGCTTTTTTTTTGCTACGTTATTTATCCTTAGCGGGTCGTTAATCGCACAGTCGATTGCCGCACCAGCGAGAAAGAGCTAGGCACGCAGATAATTGGCGCCTAATTGGACCCACCTGTTCCATCCGGCCGGGCAAAGGCATCTCGACTCTCTTACGGTATTTATTTTAAGCGAAGGGGTTGGCCTCTCGATTACCTAACACTTGTGTCAATTTTCTCAACAACGAATCTGGATTTCATAAAGACGTTTCCGCTTTAATCACTTATAGAAATCGTTCCGCCGCGCCGATCGAAAAAAAAATGTGCCAATTCCGTTTATCGAAAAAATTATACTCTTAATAAAGATTTTTATCTTATTTTCGCATTTCTACCTTAATATTCTAAAAGTGCGTTACATTTCTATACATGAACATAATTACAGAGCAAAGCATTTCTTAATCCATACAATTCTTTTGATCTGTTAATTTATTTATCTTTTACAATGTTTTAATTGTAAACTGTAATTTTTACAATACCGTAAATTACACAATAAATCCCACAAAATAAGTTATAAAAGAAACATCATCTTTTTAGTACCCGATCATCAGCAAACGTCACGTTTACGATTGTCAGATACAAAAATGCATTTGCTCTAATTCCACGTTAATACGCCGTTTCGTGCGACTTGCTTTGTATGCGAAGTAATCGCTTTAAAACGCTCGCTAATTTTCAAAGAAAGAGCAAACGTCGGTTTTTACTCGCGGCCACCATTATCTCTCATTAGAGTGGATTCTTTTAGCGAAATCCCATGGCGTCTCTCTCTTATGTCAACCTACGCTTATGTGTGTGCGTGTGTGAACCGAAAAAAAGAAAACGTGAAAGATAAAATGAAGACAGGGGGATTCGCGCGCACGAGAAAAGGAGTGCGACAAGAGGGTTGAACAAAATGTATAATACCGACACAATGCTCGCACATATATGCGATTGCGCGCATGCAGACTGGGGGGGGAGGGGCGCGGGGAAGGAGGGGGGGGGGGGAAATGATAGAATAAAATTGATGGGTTGCCAAAGGCAGATAAATCGGAAGGTGGATTACGACGGCCGTGATGGACACTATGCGTGAAAGCGGCGTCGGGATGTCAAACTCCAACATTCATCCGTGTCAAACCGTTCTTCACCGTGCAAACTACGCATGGAAGCTCGTAAAGAAAATTAACAGAAATCAATAAATTGAATTTTATTCTATTATTCTGAAATATATATAGAAGTGAATAGATCGGCATGAAGATAATCGATTTGACGGAAAATGATTTCAGACGTAGGTAAATCTTAAGGGACAGTAACAATTAATCATTGATTATTGGATAACTTGCTGTAGGAAATGACGCACAATCAGAGATTCAACAAAAATTCCAATAAATTTTTATGGAGAAGATATAATAAACGACATTCAATTGTTGGACTACAATAAAACTATGACAGGGTACAAACTATGCTGAACAATACGTTTTAATTAGGGCTGAAAATTCGGCCCTAATTAAATATAATGAATTTGAGCTCAAAGATTTAAGTTATTAATTCTTAATTCTTATTGGATTCGGCAAAAATGTTTTAGTCACACTGGTGTCGTATTACAAAGGACAATTCCAACGAAAGAAAGACAGAAGGACAATAACTGAATCGAAAAGAGAAGGAATGAAACAGCGTTGCAATTAC
>NW_012130067.1:6288107-6292200 GCF_000143395.1 Atta cephalotes | reverse complement strand
AGAGAGAGAGAGAGCGAGAGCAGGGAGAGCAGGGACACGACACTACACCGACCGAAGGGAGATGGTGTATATGATGTAGGGAACGCGCTTAGGGGTGGGGACACCAAAATCGTGCGGCAGGGATCTCCGCATGCGGGAAGGCAGACTCTGGTGGTCAATCGGGCGCCGCGCACCGCAGCAGCGACGCGTCACTGCACCCCTGTTTTGGGAGTCGGGCACGTGCTTCTTTCCTCTCCACCGACGCCGCGCATCGCATCGCATCGGTTCAACTGCATTCCGGTTGCTCCCAAGCAGCTCATCCGCAGCCAGCCAGGCGCGATAAACGCCGATAAACGCCGATAAACCGCGAGAAGCCGCGCATCCACGCCCGTACTCGTACCCGTGCCGGTAGACATACCACCGCCAAGAAGAAGTGTGAAGATAGCTCCTGGATATTCTTGCCTCTTTTCTAACAGCGTGTCTAACGGCGTATTTTGACAACGTCGTTTGCGCGCACGTCGCTCCGACATATAATCTCGCGAGTAATCTTCCGAACGCTGACACGGTCTTGAGAACGTGTCCCGGTCTCGGATCCGTCGACATCAATGGTTTCGCGCTAATTCGAAGGTTGACAACAACGTTAATTGTCAAATAGTGTGGATTCCCTCACGTGGCGAGATTCGATGTACTCTCGTTAAACTGTGCGATTGTAGTGTGTCAGTGAGATCGAGCAGTTGAGTCGCGGCGTATTCACTCATTCATCGGCAGCTGATTTCTTCAATTTTCTCACCGGCGAAATTGAGGCGCGTATAAGCTTGCGATCAACGAAAGCCGCGCCAAGAAAAGTGCTGTAAGCGAAACAACGCCATCGAGGATTGCTTTAGTTTCAGCTGGTGGCTGGATCCGGCCTGACCACGGCCATTCTCGACACGGTACGTTGGCATTCAAATTTTCGTTCAAAAGACGAATCACTCAACGGGACGTCGAACTATAGTTAGAGAGAGTCTTGCTTACATATGTGAATCTATCCTAAACACATGTAAAGCATTAAGAATAGAGTTTCTAGCTCATTTACAACAGTTACCTATTACCAAGTAACTATTTAGCTTAGAGTTTAGAGAGATCTATAAAGTTTCAGTTAATCTTCAGTTATAATTAACCACCGTGTAATTAAAAAACCTTTGAAAAAACCAACAGATTAGGATAATGCTTATAGTGCGATATTTTCTTAACATACTGTCATTATGTTATTACTGTAAAAGATTAGAAAATTGACTCTCGATACTTTCCATTCAAAATATACACATTATTCTTGTTTCTAATGATATTTCTTCTCATTTTTAAAACAATATCATTCAAATAGCTGTTGAATCTCACTCTACTTAATATTTGACAATTGATCAGTGTAAAGCTAAGAATTTCAGAAAAAGAAAAAAAAGAGTTAAATCAGTAATCTTAATAATACATGATTTTTTTGAATACAAAAATAATCAGAGATTTGAATATATTTTCAAGAACATTATGAATTTATTAAATTGCATTGCTAGCATGAAATATAGATATTAATTTTTATTCTATGTATTTTTGTAATATTTTAATGTAATTATTATTTGATTAGATACAAAAAAAAATTTTAATAACGTGTAACACGCAAAAGTGTTTGAAAAATGTTTACTGCAAAATTGTACGTAGATGTTTTATATATTTTCGCAATACGCGATTACATTTAAAGAATTATAAATTTTTATTCAATATTAGATTTTTCATATAAAAATTTTAAATAATATATGATGTAGAAATTTGAATTTTATTTAAGAACATTACGAATTTAATAAATATTTTGTTAATTTAAATCAAAGCACTTCTTTCTAATTTATCAGATTATGAGATGCTTATTTCTGTAATAAGAGCGAAAATATCTCGTCTAGAACTGATAGAGGAGCAAATTTTTCTTGCGAGAAACCATTTTCTACTATCTATAGAAAACTGTAATAAACTGAAATAGATGTAATAACTTGGACGCGCGCGGCGCAGGGCGACGCGACGCGACGCGACGCGACGCGACGCGACGGTTAGCTACAAATTGCGCGTGGCACAATGGCGTTGTTAACGCCCGAGTACCTCATTATGATCGCGAAAAAAGCTGTCGATTACAAGCGGAATGCATCGGGCTTATTTAACGAAAGTGCGCGAAGCATTAACGCGATGCCTTTTATTGCAACTTTGATTTTCTAACGCGCAACAGACATTCTATTCACATTTCAATCTCGTTCTATTTGATTTGTATTTGAAGTCGTATAAAGTTGAAAAGATGATGAAACTTGTGCGATGGCTACATTTTATAGATAGAGTGAAAAAAGATGAAAAAGAAGACTCTCATTGAACTTCTTTTTATTACAATTGTGATTACATTCTACATGTTTATTGTATAAGTAAAATATTCACAAGTTAAATAGATAATAACTATCTTATTTAGAAATAAGTTTCATCATTGTAATGTAAAATTTGTGTAAAATTTTAATATTTCTTCTGTTTTGTGCGTAATTATTTCTGGTAATTATTTATTTTCCAATTTCAACGAGATAAAAAATGATAGTTAAAGAAAAAGAAGGAATATGTGTGTATATTGCAACGTTCTTATTATCTCTTTGGTAAGCAGCGTCTGTAAAGGGACATTATGAAAAGAACGCTAAATTACTTTTCATCAAAAATGCTTTTATATAGCTGTAGAAACCGTATTTTACAATGTTTGAACTTTTCTGCATCGTTTCAGCTTGCATGTTTATTCGCGAAGCAGTCGCCATTATTTTTAGAAGAAGGGAGAAACGAACACGCTTTGCTCATTGAAAGTGATACAATCTCGGAAAATAACAGATGTCTCCTCGAGTGCTTAACAAAGAAAGCGTACCTCGGAGATTTCGTGAAAAGCCCTTTGTCATGCCCGAAGCGCGTTGGCGGTGAAAGGAAAAAAGAACAGGGCGGAGAAAAATCTTAGCCTCAATTATTTACTAATTCTACGACTCTCTTCTTCTTCTTCTTCTTCTTCTCTCTCTCTCTCTCTCTCTCTCTCTCTCTCTCTAAGCTATTCCGTTAAATTGATTCATATCTGTAAAATAATTAAAATTTATGCGAAAAAAATCAAATTATATTGCTTAACACATTCATAGAAATTGAGCGATGTTACTCATTGAGGCACGATGGAGTGCGTTAGCATTAGAGAATTAAAAACGATTAACTCGCGTATCCGATTCGAATTAGTACGACGTAGTGAGTACGCGCGCTTGCAATTTACTGCTGGCGTCCTAATTGGCGTAAATTAATGCATCGTGCTTAAACTTCCGCCTTTCGCGCTCGACGAGATGCAGGTCGCCTGTGAGATATTCCGCTTTTGTGTGCCGAGAAGGTAGCGCGCGAGGAGTCGCATCGTTTCAACGAGACGAGGACGCAACTCGCGTTCCTCAGATCCTCGTCGCGTTCTGCACGCCGCCTCGGTTGTTCGGATAGCTTTGAGGCAGTAAATTTCGTTGGTATTTCATTCTACGCTCTGCTACCTGAAAATTCTTAAATGCTCGCGTCAAATAATCTACCGTTTCCATGTCTCCTGACACTTTTTATTAATTGAATCATGTGATTACGATTGTAATTACGATTTTCGTTTTTGACAGAGAATATCATCAATACAAAAGAGAGCTAGAAAGAAATTTGTATCGGATCGTTTTATTGAAACGTTTAGAAAAACACAGATTTATTTAAATTATATCTATGTCACAAATGTTCATTAAAGCTTGCGTAAAGTCTACTTATAGATATAAATTATTCATTATCGTATAAAATACAAGTACAGTTTATGACATATGCTAGAATATATACTAGAATATATATTTTTTTTGCAGATCTATCTGTTTTCATTCTATCGCCAAAGTGACGTAGATCCGCTACCGCGGGGAAACGTTTCTATAAAATCGCAAGTTGCAAGATATAAAGTATTAACGACTAAATTATTTATCCCTCTGCCAGTCGAAACCGCGTTTTGACAGCATAGATCCAATCGAGTAGAGATCTCACAACAATATAGTGGGAGAGCGCAAACTCTCTTTCTCTCTCTCTCTCTCTC
>NW_012130067.1:6277389-6287076 GCF_000143395.1 Atta cephalotes | reverse complement strand
ACTACTCTTCTCTCTCTCTCTCTCTCTCTCTCTCTCTCTCTCTCTCTCTCTCTCTCTTGCTATCGCTTGGAGAAGCAGGGTCTCGAGAATGAGTCGCGAAGAGAGTAGGAGACGCGGAATGATCTCGCGGCCGAGAGCACGTTTAACGACCCTCGGCTCGCCGCTTTACAGCTTGCACTTTTCGATCCGGCGCGACCGGGCGCGCGGGTATTGATGTCCCCCGCTTTGCCGTCGGCCGTCGTGACGTTACCGCGACCGGGCTTGAAAGGAGCTAATGATCTACGAGTCTCGCCGAATGACAATTAACGCTCGTCCCGACGCGCGCCGGCGTGTGATGATTAACCGTGATGAGATGAGGGGCACGCCGGAATGCGCATAGACTCTCGTAGCCCCGACGCGCACACGTCGGATTTGATTTCTCGATCATCAAGGATCGAGAAGGCGTTACGGCAGGTGTTCGATAGTGCGACGGTGATTAGATGATTTCTCGTCGTACGTCCATTCGATTCCCATGATTTCATTCTGAAAATAACTTTCGCTATTGAATCATTTGCACACGCATGCTAATTATTCTTTTCTTATGGAGGATGTTGTTTAATTATCAGGGAACTTTGATAAATAGAAGATAGATATACGTCAATTGTATATACATATATATATCGTTAGAAACGGTGTTCATTTTTTATGTACATGTATAATTTTCCGTGGATTGCAGTTTTAAAAATAGAATAACCATCGATAAGTATGCATTGTTTCAAAGTCAACATATATTTCAGAACGTAATAATTTTGCACGTTTACTATTTACGAATACAGTGATTTATTGCTACGGAATATGAAATATTGTACAATGTATCAATATCTAAAATTTATTCACGTAATTGTTAAGTCACTTTTGTAACAACATTGCAAATTCAAGGATAAAAATTGCGTTTTTTTTTTTCGATAAAAGAAATCGAATTGAAATTCAATTCATGAAATTTTCAGACTATAATAATTTTCTAATTACATCGATTTTGTAATAACGTGATGCAGATTTCCCTCTAGTAGCACTTCTTCTGTGTTGTATATATAATTTTCGATTTGTTGTCGCGGTGCGCAAAGTAATACGAACAAATTTATGCGGGATGTAATCAGCCTTGGAAAAATTCGGAAATTTACCGCCGACACGGCAATGTTTATTATTTGCCGGGGCGTTATTTATTTTTTGGCGCACTTTGAAATTTGCTTTTGGCGAACCAGTTTCGACGGCGCCAATATTTACCGCGCTTCGCGGGCGATAATCCCCCGAATTATGTTCTTTGAAGCCGCGTTATTTACGCGCGCGGAAGGCCGTATGCAACGCACCGCACTGCGGAAAGGTATAGGGATCAATTGAATTTTCGTAAATTGCCGTGAATTTATAAAATTATTGTGAAACGTATGTAAAATTATTTCGTTCATTGCGCGCCAGCGTTCGTAAATCGTTAACACCAAGCTCGTTGTTCGCCGCGTCGCGCCGTCGGCTACGCGAGCCGCCCACGCTGTCGTTTGGCCGCGTTTTTTTTTCTCGCGTATCGTCAAGTAAAAATTTCGCAATACGATTAAGAACGACGCAAAATTGTAAATCGAAACGTGCTCGCGTCTGTTAATAATCCATGCTCTCGATACGTTACATCGTTACGCCCGAAATTGGTTTTTGATCGCGCTCCGTGCTAAATAATCATCGCGCAGCGATATATTCCCCGCGAGAGTTACGGCATTATCGGCGATATTATCCAGCTCCGATAATACGGTATCCGCGTTATACCATGTTATACGAATTTTAACATGTTTACGATCAACATGTCTTTTTTGTGAAAATAATGGTCGATGTTTTTATTTTTCCAAATATAGTACAGATAGAGAGAAAGAGACAGAGAGAGAGAGAGAGGAAGGGGGAGGGAGAGAGAGAGAGAATATGTTATTTCCTTTTCTCTCAAAGTTTTCTCTTTTGAAAGATATTATTATATTACCATACTGATATATACAATTATAAAGACATTTTAATAGGTACATAGATTGCATTTACTTTTTAAGAAAAGTAAAGTGTAAAAACTTCCTTTGTGAAGAAAGTTTTATATATATAAAAAGTATAATACACATTGAACAGGCTCATTGAAATAAGCACAGCGATTATAAGATCCAGCTTTATTTTTATCACGTTAATGACGCAATTGCATCTATTAAAAAATGAATGATACATAGTATTATTTAATCAATATTCTTTCACTTTATACGACATTTCTCTCTTTCTCTTTCCGAACGGATTAGATGCGAAGGCGTCTAATTGAAAAGCGTCAAATCGTCGAGAAGTTGACCGAGCCATTTCGAATGATTTTAGCACTGTGTTAGCGTGGCCGGAGGTGGCGGCGGTGGAGACGGCGGCGGCGGCGGCGGCGGCGGCGGCGGCGGCGGCGGCGGCGGCGGCAGCGGCAGTGGCGGCGGAGGCGGCAGTGGCGGTCGGCTGAGCCTGCATCTTCGTCCTTGCGGAGGTAGCGGTGGCGGCGGCATCGCCGAAAGTGACAGCGCTCCGGAATACCCGCCGAGCGCTGCGGCAGTGCGGAGCAGGGAGGCGGCGGCGGCGGCGCTGCACGCGGCAAGAACCCTGTTGGGCGCGGGGGTGGCCAACCCTTGCTCGCCCACCCCCGAGCCGCCCTTTTGGAAGATGCCGCATAAAGGTCGGTGCAGGAATCAATTTACTTTCATTTACGCGAATCACTGCGAGAAAACGAAGTGTTTGGCGATTGACTGGAATAGCATTGACGCCGCAGGTAGCCGATAATCGGTAAACAAATGGCTGATTTTTTTTTTATATTCAGCAAATGAGAATTACTGAACAACTCCTTGGTCCGGTAGATGAAATCATTTGCGAGAACTATAATTGATTTGTTCTGCGAGAAAACTAATTAATTACCGAACACTTTGTTTAAATAAAGATGTGGAAAACTGTCTTATGGTACTAAGTATTATAAGAGTAAGTCACTATCTGAAGAATAATTTTTCAATTTCAATTGGAGACGTAATTATAGTTAAGCGAAATAAAGTAAATAGATCAGAAAAATTTTATTGTTATATTCAACCGAACAACGCATGGCAGAGAAAAATTTGACTCTTTTTATAAATTTTTGCACTGTCGTGCGTTTTCACGAGTTCTTTAATTATAGTGATTTCTTGAGAAGCAGTCTGACTCTCATTTGATGGTTAGAGTAAAATGGAATTATGGTAATTAATCCATGTAAGTTTATTAACTCACAAGTATGCGTATCTTGTAATTAAGTAATCAAGAATCAGTTGCGCTAACTCTCACTAATTCTAAGAGTACTTAATGATGATATATAAAAAATAAGATGACATTGAAAAATAAGAGAATTAAAATGATATACAATATATAAAGAAAGATAAAAAATAATATAAGATTTTTCGAAAACTTTTCACTGAAAACATTAAGAATTACATTGTTTAGAAATATTAAATATTCAAAATATTAAAAATATTATGTATTAAAGATAATAACACATACATTTAACTCTCCGGAGCTGACACCAAAATCTGTAACATAATTACTGACACTAAGTCTGTGAAATCCATATTTAATATGTCAGTTTCTTATTTCTAATGTATCTAATTAAAAAAATATAATTTTTATTGAATCATACCATAAATTAGTTAAGTGAAAATTATCCTATCATCAAAAGTGAATTAATTTAACTTTTTATTAAAAAATTGTTACAACTTAAGAAAGGTAGTTTAAAAAAAATCGTTACAACTAAAAAAGGGTAGTTTTTTTAAAAGGTTATAAAGCGAAAATAACAAAAATACATTTGAAATGTTAAGAATATATTCTTTTACTGATATTGATTATGCAATAAAAAAACAATTTTTTTTCTTTTTTAGGAAACTTAATTTTTTGAGTGTCACTTTTGAAGTAAGCAAGAAATATGTTGATTAAAAAGTCGTACTTAATTTTAAGGAATTAAAATAACATAACTTTTCTAACTATAAAAAAATGAATGCTAAGTTTATTTTAATAACAATAATTCAAATTTGTAGATGTAAAATAAAAAATATAGTAATCCAATAGAGACTCACGTCAGTTCCGGAGGGTTAAATATGACGTTAAATTTGACCCTCATAAGCTTTCTTCATAAGATTTCAAATATGAGGATAAAGTATTTTATTGATTATCGATAAAGGACGTTTTGGGGCGACAACGTATCGATTAGAATATATGACCTTAATATTTGTTTTTACGGTATATAGCTGTTATTTTCTCGTCGTGCTATCATTCGTGAGATGATACTCAAGTAGACAGATAGTGACGCGAATTACTCCATGTATCGTCGTATTATCCTTCTCATAACTACTACCCTAACTTAATAGTGACAAGTAAATCGTAACTTATGCGAATCAAAGTTTTCTTAAGGTAGATGATTTTGATAAACTTACAGCCCTTCCGACGAACTCGTGATGAGTTATATGAGAAAAGGGACGAGTAAATACGCGTACGCTTATGAGCTTAGGTGAGCTCGCGGTTACCCCCGGGGGTTAGTTGGTAACTTGACACGCCTTTGGTCGGCTTCTGTCGGGCCAGCGGCCCCTTCGCCAATGATTCCGGTGAGGCGAAGGGTAGTGGCCCTCTTGCACCTCGAGAGATTCGTCCTCGCAACCCCAACGCGCACTACACCCGGCAACAATCGGTTAGGTTGATTCTCAGACCTCCCTTCCTTCGCACCCCCGACAATAAGCGTGGGCTGCTTATACCGCCAATTTGTCTCGACGCAACATAATCTTTCTCTCCGGTCGAGGAGTTACCCACACTTTATTCCAGAGCAGAGACGCGGCCCACGCGAGATCATAATGGGACTTGTAGGAGGGTAAGTGCTTTCCCCCCTCTTTCTCTTCCTATAATGCCCCCTCCTCGCATTAGCTTCGGAGGCGGACAATGCTCGCGTGGCACGAATGCGCCCTTCTTTCATTCGTCCAACCACCAGTCTGCTTCTTCTCGTATTTTCTCCTTCTCTTATGTATATGTCAGGAAAAGAGAAAGAGAGGGAGGGAAGGAGAGCGCTTCCTCTTCCTTCGGTTCTCCATAAAAACCCCAGAAGCTATTTGGAATCAAACGGCCGATTCACGAGAACGCTTTATTTCGTTCTCGTCGCTACACGAGATTTGTTAATGGTTATGGGTTCCGCGCGTTGGTTACGGGTTCTGGATCGAATCTCGCGCGTGCCAGAGCACGGAGGCTGCGGAGATTACCTGCCTCCGCTTCCAAGGGGGTAATAAATGTCGGCGCCGCGGGATTATCCCCGCGACTAATCAATAGAGACCGCGGTTCCGCAATACGTCCGCGAGACACGCCGATAACTTTTGCCTGTAGGTATATATGTAGAAGAACTTCGAGTACGCCAGTTTGGCTCTCCGGTTTACGTGGCTGTCGGTGTATTGGGACGGAAGCTAAGTGTATTCGGTTACATTCGGTTTATTTGAGAGAAACTGCAGGCGGATTCTAGAAATACTTTATGTGTGTATATGAAAAGCTATTTATTCTATTAAGCCTCGAGAGCTGGCATAAGTTTATTGAATCCACTCATTTATATATTTTATCTGGAGATTTGAAGTATTGTAATAAATTATTACATGTACCAAAGATCAACACATGTTTATTAAAAGATTAATTAATTTCAAGGAATAAATCAACACTCATATGAAAAAATAGTCTGAAGTCTGACATTTATAGTCCGTTTTTATTTTAAGATTGTTCTAAGTAATGTCTTAAGATACGGCTGTCTGATTGATTCATAATATCTTAAGGCTTAAGCATAAGATTTGATTATGAATATCGGCCTATTAAAAGTAAGTATTTTTTTATACGAATTATGTTGTTTTTATTCCTTTAAATTAATTAGTACTTTTTAATGAACATATATTAACCTTTAGTATAAATGATCATTTTTTGATCCTTCTTTATACTTCTTTATAATGAATCATTCGTATCCTAAATTAATTTTCATCACAACAAATATACAAGAATTATTAAGTGATTCTTACATATGATCTTTAATATTATTTGAAAGTATTTATATATTAAAAAAAATTGTATATAAATGTTATAACTATTATTTGATGCTTCTAATTTTCGAATAGAAATGTGCAGAACACGAATGAATTGTATGTACTAAGAATTGGATCTTACAGACCCAGCGTTAGTAATTATAGATTTTGGCGTTCCAGAATTTAAATATTAAACTTTATAGGTTTAAAGCCATTAAATCTTTTGCAACACATTCGCGACATTTCGTTTGCAATTGTCAAATAGAGTATAACTCAAATGAAGATAACTCGTTCATGAGCGCGAAGAATTGAAAAATCAATTAAATGCCGATGGCGTAAAGAAACTACATACGAATGACAAGCTAATTACTTCGATGATCTCAAGGTTTGCTGTTGCATTTACTCGTTACGACAATAGCTCCTTTCGACAATGAGTGTTTATCGAGTCGAGATTTCACGGTCCGTTATCCCGTTTACCGGCGCAAAACTTATTTAATCGTTGCGCAGCGGCGTCGAGATTATCGCGTTATCTCGCGTATTCCCGCGTGAAGCATCTTGTTATACGTGAATAGTAACGAACGCGCGAACGTACGTGAATTACTAACCCCGCGGCCATGAGTTCGGTATTTACCTGCGAAAAGCTACAGGGAAGACACATACTTGTGAGCTGCCTTACACACTGGTGTCAATAATAACGAGCGCGGTAATGAGTATGCGTTGCCGGGGGATGGTTGCTAATACTGCGCCGTCGCCTCTTAACACCGTCCGTAATGAATTCGTCGTCTCTTGGAAAGCGGGCGCGAGCGCTCTTACCGCGATTCAACTCATTAGAGAGCGTATGCCTGGCACGCCATCTTTGATGTCGTTGAAAGACGCGCACGAGATGAACTTCTCTCTCGCTCTCCGTCGCTTTTCGTATTCGCCGAGTTTATGACGAAACGCTCGGAGGCTGTACCCCGGCTCGGCTGCACCCTTTTCCCTCCCAACCCAACCCCCGGTTTGCTCTTCCTTCGGAATCTCTACCAACGTGATAATAACGTTTAGTCGGTGACACTCGACAAACGCGTCGACTTCAGAAGCGCATCCGAGCGCTCGACGTTATGCCGCTAACAGATTCCAAGACTGTCACCGGAAATGATCGCGACTAGATCTTGTAAATGTTCAGTGAGAATTTGTTATCATTAACATAATGATAGGTTCTGGAATAAAAAACTCCACATTAATTATATGGAAAATTGTATTCCGGTGGAATGAGTTAGTTTTTAATGTGGTGAATAATAGATGTTATAAGGCTCGATAATGAATAGTTTTTGAGCTACAGTATATTAAAAAGATGTTTACAAGTTTGACACTTTTGATTCTTCATAACTCAAAAACTACTCGTTATTAAGCTTTATATCTGACGTCTTTTGTTCAAGTCATTGTAAGCTATATTATATGTGAAAATTAGCTCATTTCACTAGCACTCAATTTTCCATATAATTAGTATGGGATCCTTTCTTGAAATCTCTCTTCCGTTATTTATTCAATTATTAGTTATTTGCCGTCACATTTATCTTAATTTTCAATGTAAACAATTGGATAATTGAGTCACGGTAAATGTTCGTTAATTCTCGATTGTGTATACTTACAATACTGGGAAACCGGCTGATTTCAAATGTCTTTTTTCCTAGCAGTCTAATAACATGTTTTGTATTATCGCAACGGAAATATCTGTTTTGTAATCGCTTCTATTATATCAAGTTCGGAAAGTTGGACGATTTGTGTGTGTCTAATTAATGCGGTCGGCGCGCATAATTATATTATTTAGCGTATGCGCGATGCAACGACGAGAGGTGAAAGCAATTTGGTCGCGAAAACGATATTTTTTATGGATGTCGACGGATAAACAGCAGTTCGTTAAATGAATTCGAACCGGCACACTCTGTAACTGATTACGTTCGGCCGGTTTCGAGTCGCAACGCGGGACTAATTACCCGCAAACTATTATTACATCCCATTAAACAACTATTTCACTGCAAACTTTCCGTCATCGTTGGAAATTGGAGTGGCGCATTAACCGCTCCGCTGAACTGTTTTGTTTCTATTATCGGGTAACGATCAATCGTTCCTTTCCAACGGGTTTAATGTTTGTTCGTCTAGGATCTATGTATGTACACAATGATTCACGAAATTGATCAAGTGTTTCGACGTTTTTGGAATTGTAATGCGTCGTCTACAATATGCAGAATAAGCTTGGTATAAGAAGGAAAAGTAAGAAATTGACCAATTACATTCAATCATTCTTCTCACATTCGACCGTGATTAGTCAATTTCTTACTCTTGTTTTTTATACCAAGCTTACTTCGTATATTGTAGATGACAACATTAACGTTTCTGTACAATTTCTTATACACTCTATAAAAAGTATCGGTATGGATTTAACATGCGATGTCTGTATAACTTTCACTGTATTTATTAACACCAATATGGTGTGGATTTCAAATCCCTGAAGTTTATATCAACATCATCATGGTATGTATTTAACACCTATGGTGTTAAATTCACATCGCATTGATGTTAATATTAGCACAGTGAGAATTACATAGATGCTATTTTTTAGAGTGTATAAACGCTTAGAAATTCAAGAGAAAATAAATCCAGGAAATAAGTCTTTTAGTTTAATTTCCGTTCTCATTGTCGAATAGACCTCGCAAAAAATTCTATCGAGGACCCAATTATAAAGTCGATTCGCTAGCTCGCTACATTCGTCGCGTCTATTCGCGCATCTTAAATACCTTGGCTGGCGATCGTTTTCGCGCTTAAAGACCGCCTCTCGTCCGGCGCAGAGATCAGGAGGAGGGGGATGTTTGGCGAGGGTGGCAAGAGGTGGCTCGACCGAGCGAACCGACGCAGGAAGGCCGGGGGAGGACGAGGGTGCCGCGACGTCGTGCGCCGGGGTTGCACAGGATGGGATTTAATCTGTGTCCCGTTTCACGCTCAGCCAAGTGGAACCTTTTTGCCTCACTTTGCGGCGCGACTCGCTTTTGCGCCGCACCGCCGCGTAGATTAACGCGAAATTATATATAAAGAATGTGTGCGGCCGGCGCGGCGGGTGTGTGCATGGGTCGACGGCGTCGGGCTCGGGCGATATTCGAGCCCTCTCACCGTCATCATCCCCGTCTGTCGGGGGTGGTCATCCCCTCTAGGGAAGAGGAGAGGAGGAGGAGGGCGTGAGGCAAAAGACGATGACAGAAAGGGTGAATCTCGCGCTCGTATACGTGTATACCGCTAAGTCGTGCACACTTGTCCCCTTTGTAACGAATTAAACTTGTGAAAAACAGCACAGACTCGTGCACCGTCCCTTCAAAGGACGAAAGGCTGTCGCGACGCGTCCTCGCTTTCACCGTCGCCTATTTTTAACACAAATTATTCTGTCGAAAGGATCAAATGATTCAGAAGAGTACGAGACAAAGTTTCTTGGAGTAATATCTTCGGATAGTCTCTATATATATATATATATATATATATATATATATATTAGTATAGTACGTTTATTACTAATAAATTAAATAATAGTAAATAAATACGCGACATAACGAAATAAATTAATAGTATTTATTGTACCGAAAAGGTA
>NW_012130067.1:6217393-6277369 GCF_000143395.1 Atta cephalotes | reverse complement strand
GAACAAATACAAGGAAAAGTAAAGTAGTATATTTATTAAAAACCGTAATTAGTATTTGTTGTTAAATTAATATTCGTCAATAGTGACAAATAATACAATAGTATTTAACTAAATAAGAGGCTCATATATATATATATATATATATATATATATAAATTGTAGATTGCAGGATCCCAAATCATAAGAAATTGACCAATTCTAATCAAATATTCTCCCTCCATTTGACTGTATCGGTTTCCTAACCGACTTAAAATTCCATGATCATCTACGAATTCTATATAAACGAGCCTAAAGTCTATTCAAAAGATAGATTAGATTCTATATAGTTTGCTTCTGTTACTAATAATTATAGTATAGCAGATTAGCGGCAAACACAACAACAAAATTTGTTGTCACATATTTACCGATCACGGTTAAAAGTACTGGTGGCTTGCTAAATTAACAAAAAATCCTTTCTCTCAGTGAAGGAGGCCATGAAATTAAATACAGTTATAAAATCGCATTCTATAAAAAATGACATTACTTCTCTCTTCTTGCATTTGCAAAGCGTAGCATCCAATGCCGCGATAAAATGGAGGGGTAAGAAGCATCCCCTCGAAAATTTCCGCGTTACCTCGCCGCGGAATTATTTGTAACAAGACTCTCAACTCCAATTTCTCGCTTCTCGTTTTTCATCACCATATTCCATTCCTTTCAGTGTGCTTGAAGCTCGCTTAAAAAGCTCTGGTTATAATGCAGGGACTGAAGCTGGAAAACCTTCCGCAATAAGTGCAGAATTGTAAAACAGATCTATTATTGCCAACAGATAGTTACGAATAAAAAAGACATCAGCTAGAGGTGAAACTGTATAGAAAATAATAATAATAAATTTTTTTAAGAACTAGCAAGATAATTTGTAAGCTAATAACTTTGTAAGGTAATTTTAAAATATTTGTTATTCACAATATAATAATAGAGCAAAATTAAACCAATTAGAGGAGAATAAAATTAAACGAGAATAAATCAATGAAGAGAAATAATTCTATTTTTTATTATAAAGCGCATCTTAATATTAAATATTTCAGGAATTTTTGTATACATATGTATATCCAATTCTATAATCGCGCATCGAATTCTTTATCAGTCCTGAAATCCAAACATGAACAGAACTAGAATAACAATACTACATATTAAACGACAAGCAATTTAATGATATTAATTAATGCTAATAATTATGATATAAGAAGATATTATAAAAGATATAATAATTTGATGTCAATATAAGCATCTCAAAATAATAAAAATTATTAATTTTTGAAAAGATGAGTACTTTTATATCATATATTTTTACATATATTACAAAGTTACATAAATTACAATATAAAATCTTTACATTTTACAATCGATCTAATTCAATGATTGCAGTCATTGAGAACCATTAGTTTCTGAAAAATTAGCATATTCTATCAAAGGACTTTCTGTCCTCGTACATTTTTATAACGTCGATTGATCGTAAGATGCGGCGATCTTTAATCTTTTCGCATCAGTGAAAATAAGATACGACAGAAATGGCGTAAGGATAGAAGGTGGCAGAACGAGAGGAAGGAACAGGCTGCGAGACAGCGAATGAGAAAACCACTTCGTGTCGTTATACGAAGTGGATTTCGCACAGCGACAAAGGCGGAGCGAGCTATCCAAGATTACATTCCAACTATTTCTTGTCGTTTTGCGCGGCGCAAAAGCGGGAATTAATTAAATTTGTTAATTGCAAGATGCATTTAGTAACGCCGGCTCCTCCTCTCGAGTCTCTCATCATCCGCACACCGCGCCGCTCTCTCATTGCGTCTTTTTCTTTGCATCGTCGGCGACGATGCACTACGAGAATTTAACAAAGTGATGAGAGAAGCTGAAAGGTCCACTTTTGCTCACATTTAGGACACGTATGTGAAAAGCCGTTTTGTTCATTATATGTGAAATGTCTTTTGAATTGTCTTCATTAACACTGTATTCCCCGAGCAAGTCGAATGCATTTCTGTTTATGTACATGCATCTACATTGTGAGCTATGTCTGTTACAATTCTGCAACTGTTTCATCATTTCTGAAACCTCCCTGCACGTAATGATCAAATTACATGATACCGTACCGTGTATCTATTCGTTATACATGGTATTGTCCATTCGCGTCGCAATTATCGTTGTCGTCAACATATCGTATCGTACGGTATCTACGCGATATATTTCCATTTCGACGATTCCTCCATGCACGTTATATACCGTACGCAGATGTAATCGTGTAATAAGGTACATGGCAGCGAATTAATCGGCGCGCAAGGGTCAAACTGATCTTCGTTACGTGACATCCGCAAGGCGGCGGAGCGTGTGATCGCGGCGCAAACATCTCCCTTGGTGTTCAATCTGACGCTTCCGCTTCCGGATCCGTGCGACGGGCGTGAGCGCTAATTAGACTAATAAGAACGCGTACTATCACGGTGGAGCGTACTATCCGACTGTTTACCAATCAGATGTTCTGGTGAGGTGACGTATACGTTGCGCGCGTTTTGGTTCACAGAGGAGGACTTGATGCACGGGGGTGGCGCGGGTATTGGCGGGGGTTCTATGGTCGGACAGAACTCAATATTTGGGTGCTCGGCTGCAGGACACAGCGGGGTTAACCAGCTCGGCGGCGTTTACGTCAACGGCCGACCACTGCCGGACTCCACGAGGCAGAAGATCGTCGAGCTGGCTCACAGCGGTGCTAGACCGTGCGACATATCGCGCATACTGCAAGTCAGCAATGGATGCGTCTCCAAAATCCTCGGCAGGTAAGTATCGCCCACCTTGATTTCCCTCGAAATAATTGATGTGAACGAGCGCGTTCAGGAAATCAACCAATGGAATTTGATTGTTCATTGCTATTGTTTAGCTCAGTATATTCAATCAACGGGGATTCAATGGCCATAAGACACAACTGCTTGTATTTTCTCGATACAATTAAAGGCCAATCGATAAATTTGCGACAGAATTCACTGGATTTTCTTCCATTTTTAGTGATTCATTTTTAGTGATGCTAGAGATTTAAAAATAATTGGATGTATAATAACGAGCGAATGTTACGTTATGTCTCCATTTTTCATGTAGCAATATCTCTGTGAATATAACATTGTGGATGTAACATTATGGTTTCTGCAAATTGCGAAGTATTAATAAAGCTAGTTTTTATCCAATGATTTCTTGTTTATAAAAAACAACTCGTTTTTCTTTTCATTTAACCATACTATATGTTTATAATCTTTATTGAACAAGGATCTATTTTTAAAATTTACAACGTTTTCTTAAGTAATATTTGCATAATTTATAATTTTATTGCATTCCTTATTCCAAAATATAATACTATTTTAGCGCTACTATAGTGGCTTTCCCGTCCTGTAAAGGTTAAAAAAGACTCGCTATAACGTAACTGTAACATACGTTAAACGAAAAATAACAATTTTCTTTTTCCAGGTATTACGAGACTGGTTCAATCAAGCCGCGGGCAATCGGCGGTAGCAAGCCGCGAGTGGCAACAACGCCTGTGGTCAACAAAATTGCCGACTACAAAAGAGAATGTCCCTCGATCTTCGCCTGGGAGATTCGCGATCGACTTTTGCAGGAGGGCGTTTGCAATAACGACAATATACCCAGCGTAAGTAAAAAAAAAAAAAAAATACTGATTGTGAGATACGCTTAATTTAGGATGCAGACTGTCAGCTGATTAAATTTATTGATAAACCTGGTAACTTGACTGAACTGCATCTCGCTAAATATCGCGAATGACAGATTAGAGCAAAGCGAATTTAAATGAGCGGATTACGCAGATTCTAATTTCTCTAGATTGCGTGCACGATTCTCTCGTCTCGCATAAATTTGTGACGCGCGAATAAATTTCCCGCTGTATTGGCGCCATACATTGATTGGATACGGTATAAGTTTACGCGTAATCCGCCGTCGACTTATCGTGGCGCACAGCCGGTCGAGTGTACTTACCCGTCGGATCCGGCCACTCGACCCTAATCAAAGTCTCGTCAATACGATCGGCTGGGTGGGGTAATCGGTCCATTACGCGGACCTCGGCATTGTCCACCCTCCTGGGCGCTGATCGCCCTTCTCCGAACTCGAAGAATCCTCTCCGGTTGTATACGTCCGTCCATCTACCAAACATCCTGCCCACCCAACCTTCCTACCCGACCGCGCGAAATATCCTCGAAGTCGATCGTCCTCGTCTGGCTTCTCCGAGGATGTTCTCTCTACTGACAGATCCCCCTATCGGCTGCCCGTCAGGAATACCGAGGGGGATGGCACGCGTACAAGTCGTTATCCATCGGCTTGTGGAGCAAACTCGCTCTTGCTAGTGTGTTTCTTGGAATTGCCGAATGAAGAAGGTCGATGGGGGATGTTGGGGATTCTAGGATGATCAATCAGAACGTCTAGCACGCGCTTCTGTCGTTAAGCATGTAATGTGTTAGCTATTGGCGAGATTACATTTGAAAACATCGCTCTAGCGGGTGCTTTCCAGACACGGTGAATCATTACATCCTTGTCGTTTACAATGAACAACATAAAATCATTATTATTCCATATAACACACGCATGTCCGAAAAGACATTTTTTTTTAAATTTTTTAAAAGTCTTATGTCTCGATTTTGGACTTTTTGTTGTCTTTGTTGTTGAGGTGTTACACTGTGTCTCTTGCTGAAAAATATCAAGTATATCTCATCTCTAATAGGTTTGTTCGCGTTGCTTGGAATTCCAAAAGAATGTACTTAAAACGGAATAAATATATATTTAGGTGTTGAAAAGAGAGAGAATGAAGATTAAGTGCAAAAAGTGTAAGCAACGCAGACAGATCTAATACATTTAATATTTACCACATATTTTTACTGAAATGATAAAAACATCGTTCTATTAATAATAAATTTCTTAAATTTGCTTACAATAATGAAATATAAAATTGATGGTAAATATAACTTGAAATCGATGAAAGTAAAAAATCAATCTAGAATAATTTTTGAGAGTTTAAAGTCAAAACCGAGAGAGAAGAGACAATTTGATTGACAGATCGTTCTTTCGATCGTTTCGATCTTTTCTCGATTACTGGATCGCTGGTAGTATTGGCGGTGACGTTGGCTATTGCGGCTGGTACACATCGCGTCGGGGGTTGGTATCGGGGGTGCGCGCGGGGGTTAGTCGGCGGCGAGAACGGACGAGAGCGGGTAGAATCAGGGTGAATGGGATCAGTTAAGCGTGTTGCACAATTATTCGTGTCCGGTCGCGCGTGTAATGGCCTGCATCGACGCTGCGGCTGTTGTGCGGCGAGAGTAGAGCGGTCCGGAGCGTACAGTCGGGATCTCTCTCTCCCGGCATCCAAGCTGGATAGACGGTTTGATGACGGAGAGCCTGGTCCGAGTTAGCCGGAGCTAGCTCATCTCGAAACGTTGCTTCCGCTATTCGCCTGTTACTATCTCGTAACGTCGGAATGGGTCGAGATGGAAGTTACATACGCTCGATGAGCTCTAGATGTAGTAAGTGTGATCAATGAAAATCAATGTTTCCTAATATTCGCATATACCTATTCGCGAGAAATTGAAAATCGCATAAACATGATTCTACTTTTTCTTGTATTCTAACAATTCTTATCACATTGCATAGATCGCTTTACATAAAAAATTATCTTTATTTTATACGAAATTTCGGTATTAAACGAAAAGCACAATATTTACCCGAATATATTTGAATATAATCGAACCATCCAAGTCAGGTTTCCTCGTCTTTTAACTCTAATAGCAGCGCGCTATTCTAACGGTGACGTTCTCTCAGCGTCACTCGGCCATTATTCCGTCGGTTTTGACTCAAACTACGCGAGAAGGATCGGCTTTGCTCTCATACCGCTCTTGTCGAAGCTTGTCGATCTCGTAATTAAGAAGCTCCGCTCGATATCCGACGTCCGCGCTGCATTAACGGCTGTGTATATCCAGCTGCTGCACCAAGCTTGGCGTCGATTGCAGAAGGGTGTGGAGGATGGGGTTGGCGCGCGTATGGAGTACGCTGAGGACCATTATGTGCAAGTTGAGAGCGCAATGCTTAGATCCCTGTGCTGTACGCCGGCTCGTTATAACTTTGGAGTTAGCCAGTGGCTCGGTTGCGGGCGTAAGGTGAAGACGACAACGATGACGACGGCGACCGTCCCTCGGATAGGAGGGGGACGAAGAGCCGTGGAGACCGTTTTATGTAATAATAATTGGATGGCGGTGTCCTTTCATCTGGGTATGAGCCCCTTCACATCCCGCGACCGCAGGAGGACGAAAAAGAGGAAGAAAGATCCCGCGTAAGGGGCGACGGCGAGGGACGGACAATCAGTGCTCAGCTATGACGACGGAAATGATTCTCGTGCGACGACGAGTGGCTGCGGTTGTGAGATTTTACAAAGAGCCTCGCCCCGATCCGCCACGCCAGCCTCTTTTGCCTCTATCTTCCTTTTTCTTGATCAAAAGTGGACGTTGGAGATATCTTGTGTACATAAGGATCACCGCGTGATCATTAGAAAAACGACGCAACATTTCTAAATCATAAATTTTTTCTGTAAAGGAATATTCTACAAGAATAATATAAATTAGAAGCAAAATTTAAAAAAATGGTAATTGTTTCTATAGTTTTTGAATTATAAATGATTGAAGATTAATCACCATTGGCAACTAAGTTTTAGATACACAAATCGTTAATTGAATTATATATATATAATTTAGAGATATATATTAATATTAAACATTTTTTTATACAACCATTAAAATGTTACATTTCTTGGAATGATTTCGAATTTAAAATAGAAACAAACATAATTTGCATAATAATTTTTATTACATTTTTAAGAGACTTCGAAACAAATTTATTTATAATTTTTACAAAAATTGTTGCCAGCAATTTCAATAAAAAGTACAAAAGTTGACAGCAGCTTTTATAGCACTTTCTTGATCCTCATAGGATTGAATTAATAAATGATTTGCGAATTAATTCTAATCGAAAATCTCCGTCTTTTTGTAGGTGTCGTCCATTAACAGGGTACTCAGGAACTTGGCTTCGCAGAAGGAGCAACAGGCGGCCGCGGTGCAAGCGCATCAGGGTGCTGAGAGTGTCTACGACAAGTTGAGAATGTTTAACGGGCAGGCAGCAGGTTGGCCACCAGCATGGTATTCAGCAACACCTCCCCATCATCCTCTAGCCACGGGAATTCCAACCGCGGCGACTCCTGGATCCGGTCAGACTCTTCTGCCCGGCAGTCAGCTTCACGGCCGTGACGATTCTTTGCTAAAGCGAAGCGGTAAGTTTTGATTTACTTTTACTTAATGATAAAATATTAGCGGAGTCGATATCTGTTGATGGCACGTTTTATTCATCATGTTAGAGACTATGCAGACCGTTACTAATTTACCAGTTGTTATCTTTTAATTCCAACTTTATTTTATCTTTCAAATAGCGAAAAATGAAATCCGCATTAAAAAAGAAAATAACTTTATGTTGTGAATAAGGATTATAAAAATCTTTCTTTCGTGTAAAAAAAATAATTCGTATAATAGTTTTAGTATGAAAATTCAATTTAATTAAAATTTCGATAAATATTTGCCTTTGCACACTAAAATTTATATAATCTTGGTTTCGAAAAAAAGATATTTTCGAATGATTATGTTCTCTCTACTCGTCCTTTCGCTCGATTCACGAGAATTATATGTTGCATTATGAATTGTGGACTTTCGACACCTCGCGCGCGCGCGCGCTCAATGTACGTGTACATACGTGGTCGCATAAGGAATGGAAGATCTATTCTATAGTGCTATAAGTCTAATAGGATCATGAAAATTGTGCCCGCGGCTTGGTTTTTAGTCAAAATCATGAATGACGAATCCAGATGTGACCGTCTTCAATAGGCAGATTACATGAACCGATAAGTGACAGATAAAAAAGTGTTTTCACTAGCAGCGTATTCTCCGCGGATTCCGAAATGCTTTTTTGCAGTCTTGAGATTCATTATGTATTATCTCTTGATTATATATGTCAATCTAATTGTCTTGACTTAATAAATATTCTCTCTCTAACATCTATATATTAGTATACCAAAATATATTTTTGCGTGCCAAATGACTTCACGATAATAACCCTGAGTCGAATATAAATGAGACAGTCAAATGTAGTGAATTTTTTAAAATTTTTGTTTAAATCTATATAGGAGTGTCCTTAAATCGCGTCGTCACCTATGAGGTAGTAGTTTATATGCCTTACTGGATACGTCAAAGTGCTGCTTATTGTGTACACTTGAATGCACAGGAATGCATCGAACCGTCGATCGCGGCCACTTTGGCCACAGCGGCCGCATTAAGCGACCGGATTGTAGAAAGCATCAGGCTAATCTCTTCTCTTTCTTCACCGGGCGTGCGTCGTCACCTAGAAAATTAAAGCCAACGATCCGTCTGCAGCGGACCGCCGAGGATCGTTGCCGGTTTGGTCGTTACGCGCAAGGGTAAGGTTCGCGAGGAGATTTGGGGGTGGATTCCGCGGGAAGGAGAAGAACGGGAGTTGACGGTTAGAACGATGAGGCAGGGCACGAAGGACCGGAGGGAAAGAAAGAGGCGTGTTTGGGGTGCCGGTATTTCTAGTCGAGGGGGTTTCGCAGGGTCGAGTCCAATTGGGGGTTGCGCGGGGGTTGAGATGAGCGAACGAGAAAGCGAGCAGCTGACGAGTGAATGGTATGTGTTATATATATATATATATATATATATACATATATACACATATATATATATATATATCGTAATACATACATATATACATAGCTATGTACGCAAGCATAAGGGCGTGTGGATGTATGTATATATATATATATATATATATATATATAGCATGTACATCTCCGCTGTACGGAGGGACAGATACGGACAGAACGGAGGGATGTAGGGAAGGTACCGGGAGGAATGGAAAGAGACGAGGGTGTGGTGCGCGGAGGCGGAAAGTAATCGCGGCCCACGGGGCTTGACGAGGGGCTACCCTTGCGCGCGTACGAACCAACGCCGACGCACCAACACGAGATGCGACCCCGAAGACCGGTCGCGCACGCCTGAACGCGCGGCGGTGTCTAGGAATCTCGAGAACGGCGGATCGTGTTATGGGATCGACCGATTGATTTGACACGAAACGGCAAACTCTTTTATAATTAGATGCTTCGTACAATATGAGAAAAATGCCGGAGATTTTGAATCTTTATCATTTAAATGATGGAAAAATGATTAAAGCTTAAGTTACAGTTTAAGAAATAGAAGGAGACAATCGTTTTTTTGTACGATTATGATTATACTTGAAATGTATATAACATGAAATTAATCTTATTGTTTAATCGTAAATCGAGGAATACTTATCTTTAAGATAGCTGAAACAATACATTCTGAAGGAAAGGTAATTAATTCTTGTTCCAGACACCGGGTCTCTATTGTCGCATCAGCAGGAGACAACTTCGGACGGTAATTCGGAGCACAACTCCTCTGGCGACGAGGATTCGCAAGTGCGGCTGAGGCTGAAGAGGAAATTGCAGCGCAACCGAACTTCCTTCTCTAACGAGCAGATAGACAGCCTCGAGAAAGGTTAGTAGAAAATCCGAAAAATTATCAATTTTAACAGTCACTTGTATTATATATAATAGTATTATATATGCGACTTTAGAAATCACATGCTTTTCCTCGACTATAAACTCTTGTTTCAATTAATTTTCCCTTTTTTAAAAATTTAATTGGACGTGTAATGCCTCGCAATTCACAATGTTGGCAATTATATAATTTTTCTTCTTGGCCCTTGAGCTTCTTCAAATTAAAACTTTTCACATTTGTTCGTGATAAACTGAAAAGCAATCGGAATATCGACATATCGAGAATCGGTATTCTCCTCTATTCGGTCTTTGGAATCCGTTTGGTTGAGAGAAAATACGCAATAGTCGGCTTCGTTTATATCGCGATAATTAATGCCGACGACGCGGCTAAATAACGAGCACTTGTTGCAAACTGGTTTCGTTTCAGAATTCGAGCGGACACATTACCCGGACGTGTTTGCACGGGAGCGTCTCGCCGAGAAGATCGGATTACCTGAGGCACGTATCCAGGTGAGTGTGAATGTGCGAATGCGGCGTGTGTGCGCTTCCTCTACCGACATTCGCTCCACCCACCTGTCCTCCTCTCTCGCCCTCGCCTTCGCTTCGCAACGTTTTCCCCGGGTGCATCTTTCTCTCTTCTTATTCTTCTTATTCCGCCCGTTCCTCCTGGGAGGGTCGAACGGCGTAAGTGCGACGACGCCCTTTCATTAAACGCTTTTAACGTGCGGCCACGTGCTCGTACGTGGGGAACATTAAACACCTCCGACGGCGAGAGCTTGATGCCGCATGCCACTCGCGAGCTCTCACTTCCAATGGGATTTCGTCACCTCTTTCGTCCGATCGCACCGCTTCGTCGCCATTTATATATTATTCTTATGTACGCGCGGGGTATGTACAATTTTTCTCAGTTTGCGATACATAAGCAGATGCACGATTTATTTGTTTATTAGAATGTGCGCTAGAACATGTATTTTTCTGATAATACTGCATTTATGTGTTGGAAATTTTATTTTAAAAATTATTAAATGAGAATATGGAACACAGTTATACAAATCGAAATGTTTTGGATCGAATTGGACATTGCAAAACGATAATTAAATTTTATCCAATGTCCTGAAGGACTTGGAAAATTTTACAAATTTGAAGAATCTTTGATTGCGTTGACAAAGTCAAGAATTAAGGAAAACGAGAGACAGAATTTCGATGGAATAAGAATAATTTAAATTATAAGAAAACTCACAAAACCTTGCATTTAAAGTGGGTAATGCTACTGCAATTCTTGTTCGTTTCCTCATAAAGTTTCTACAAAACTCTCTCCGTTCGCCAACGCTTTTCTGCAAAACGAGTTTATATTCTTCATGTGATGTAGCAAAGGCTGCAACTGGTAGAAAAATTGTGATAATCAAAGTGAAGGAAACATAAATATTAACCTCCGCGATAATTAAAAAAGTTATACAATTAAAGAGTTTCAAAGATTTTTTTAAAATCCGGACATTTGAATTGTTACAATATACTTATTTTATTTTAATGTTCTTTATATAGGTATTTCAAATGCTTGTGTTGTCTAATTGTAACTCCAGAATGAACGGATTAAATCAAAAGTCCTATTTTAATTCATTACATTATATATTACTACATTTTGTTACATATAACTCGACACAGTTGAATTACAATTGTAGTCATAATTATATTTTCTTCCCATTTCTACAGTAATCTATTCTAAATAGTTATTAGCAACATGAAAATATTATTTTCAATGCGATTAAGTTCTTGTTACATGTGTAACCATATCCATAATACATGTTGACGTTGTTTAGCAATTCTCCCATTTCGATAACATCCTTCAGTTTTTAATCATACAAGGGCTGCAAAATGCCGTGTTGTATAATTATAATTAATACCAACGTCAAACCGTTAATACATACGTAGCCTTATCGAACATTGTTTGGCCGCGTTTACCTTCCACCTCCTGCCTCTCACCTGTACTAGCGCGGTATGAAGAGACGAAAGGGTCGACGAAGTGGCCGGCGGGGTTTAGTGTGGTGGTAGAGTAGCCGGGCGCGCTGAGCGTTATGTGGACGTACAAACAGTGCAAGACCATGTTGACGCATGTTTTCAAGCCTCGTTGGCTGGTATTGATCTTGCTAAGTGCAGGAAACCGGGAGTTCCGGCGTGGGAGGGAAAAGGAGAAGTTTGACGAGGAAGAGAGAGAGAGAGAGAGAGAGAGAGAGAGAGAGAGAGAGAGAGAGAGAGAGAGAGAGAGAGAGAGAGAGAGAGAGAGAGAGAGAGAGAGAGAGAGAAGAGAGAGAGAGAAAGACTGAGTGAAAGAGGGTGAAAAGAAAAAGATAGTAGAGGTTGCTGGAGAGGAGGATAAAAGAGAGGAATCGCGGAGATCGCCGAGTTGGACCGATTGTTGAACGATCGTTGAATGGCAAAGTGATGTTGAATGTGAAAGACGAAGAATGAAATGCCAGGAACTCTAATGGAACATAGAACACATTACGCGGTACGCCATGGCACAGCGTGGCAAGGCACACGACGCGTACGCGTACGCGGCATGTAAACGCGGCCCGTCCGAACCGCGAGGGATCGTGCAAAAGGCCTAAGAGGGTTCTCGGACGCAACCATGGCAACCATGGTCGTGTCCCCAGGGAGGTCGCCCTCCGATTGGCCCATCCCTCGCTTTTCCACCTATATACCTCGGCCATGGCCACGAGATTCGCCACGCTGTACTACCGTCACATCGTTGGCCGATTATCATCCGCGGCATTCCCTAAGTCGACTCGTGTGAGCGCGATGGTCGATACGCTACGCGAGGATTAAAGGGATTTTTGCTCCAGGGCAACTCAAATAAAACAGACACAAATAATAAATCATAAAGCTGAATGTTAGATATGTATGAGATCAGTATTAACATCGTCACGCAATTTTTAGATAAAGAATCTATCTTCTTCTCGTTTACATCTTTTTTGGGGGAGGGAGAGGAGGGGGGGGGGGTAAAAATGAGAGTCTTCGCAGCGTGTACAGTATTTGTATGCTTCATTAATCTCTGAAAGTACTGCGAGGCGTGTAAACGAATTTCTTGCGAATTTCTTGCGCTTCCAGTTGGCACATCGTGAATGAAGGTCGAAAGTTTCAAGGTCGGAAACCAGTGTCGGAAACCGGTCTCCATCGCATTTCAGCCATTGACGCTGAGAGGAGACTTGTGTTCTTTGAGTAGGTAACACTAAGGACCGAATGTGTTCGTATCACAGACTTTCGGCATGGATCGATTCGGACGAATTTTCGGAACGAGGGAGGACGAGTTTACAAGGGACGATAGTATTGGGCGGAAGGAGCCCGCTGCGGGCGAATGGCAGATATTTGACGGTGGGGTAGTCGAACACGATTTGCTGCGCCAATGGGAGGACAGGAGGATAGAATTTATTTTTTGATTCAATCGAGGACCCCCGTGCTCGTAGCGTGGCGTTATACGTGAGATTGCGGAAGGCTTGTATTTCTACGTTGATGGCATTTCTTTCCGCTGCGAAAAACATCCCTCTTTTTTTCCTGTATCGTACACGCGATAATTCGTTACATCAAAATCGACAGAAATGGAAATTGCCGTTATTGCTTTGTCTTCTATTTTCATCTGCGCGCACTAGCATGCAAAAATATGCGGATTACTTTCTCAAAAACTTGCGCTGTACTTACACGATTATATTTACTGTATTAAATATAACTTATTAAATTTAGATTTTCTCCCCTTAATGATGATCATTATTTCGTGAATAAGAATCCGTCAATTGACATTTATCAACACAATGATTGAAATTGTATATGATAAATTTATATCTATAATAATGAATAATAGTAAAGTATAATCGTATAGAGAATGGGGCATTAAAATATTTCATCATACATGAAAAGCGCAAAATTCATGTAAATGCTATTAAATGAAAATCGATCGAAATATTTAATCAAATAAACAAAGAAGTCCATATTCGGTCAAAGCAGGTTTTGATGCCTAATAATATTTTGTGTGAATTTCATATAATTCATCTAATGATTTCATATAATTCGTAAAATAATAAAATTCGTGTAATTGTGTGTCTGTAAAATTGACATAATTGACTAAATAGTATTGCAATATATACATAAAAAAGAGATGTGAAAGCCAAATGCACGGTTCATGGATTGCTCTAAGTGCCGGCGAGGGAAAACCGATATATCGAAGGGGACGAATCCTCTTATCGCCGAAAGGAATCACAAAAATCAGGAAATCCGTGCAGGCATAGGATAGGGAAAGATAAACTCTCGATTTTTATTATACGAACCTCCATCGTGTTATTTGGGATATCGCTTCGACATAGTGAAAAGATATTTAGACAAAGTCATTCTTAATTCTTTAATATTTTCGCTACAGTGTCACATTTTTATATAATTCTGACGTATATCTCTATATCTCCTTCTAATTATAGCCCTGCAAAGAAACAAGGAGTCGATTGAGTAAAGGTTAAAGTTAATCGACGTTTTAAAATCTAATAACATCGCAGATAGAAATAATCAAAGACTTTCGACCCGTCCCGATAATATTAATGCAAGATTGGCGCGATATTGGCATGACGGGGTATATTACCAATATTACGTATTAGAGTACGCTCTTTCTCGGATATCGAGCTGTAATTTATAGTACAATCAGAAGCTTGAAAAGAGATACGTAAAATAAAAGCACGACAGCGAAAGGGGCGGCAGATAAAAACATGTAGAGAGAGGATGCGCAAGAGACCAGAACGAGAGAAGGGTGCTGTGCATGGGAAAGGACCAAGCGAGCAAGAGTAACTCAATTTCCCGTCTGACAACTGCTCAATCGCAATTAACAAATTGGAGAAGCGCCTCGTGCAAACTCGCGCCTCTGTTCGCACGAGATGCGAAAAGAGTAGAGTAGTCTGGGTACTAGATTTCGTGCTACCTGAAGAGTAGACAAGAGGCTCAGTCGGATAGAGGCGGAAAAAAAGAGGGATGAGGGGGAGAGAGAGAGAGAGAGAGAAAGGAGGGGAGGGAACGAGACAACAAGGTGTTTCGGGGAGGATGAAGGCGTTCTCTCCGGAGAGGAAGCAGAAGAGAGTCGTGGAGTGCGAATGAGTACGAATGCGGACGAGTGCGGATGATGTGAAATACCGTGCCGGCGGCGAGTGTGCGGCTGCACACTTATCGTGACAAAGGCACCGTCATTGTGTCGGTTGCAGGTGTGGTTCAGTAATCGCAGAGCGAAGTGGCGTCGAGAGGAGAAATTACGGAACCAGAGGAGGGCCGCTGTCGATCAGGTGGTCGCCGGTGGCAGCGGCGGGGGTAGCAGCGGCACCGCGCCTCCCGCGGCCACCCCTGCTACGCCACGGTTACCCTTAAATGCTGGATTCAACGCCATGTACTCATCGATACCGCAACCGATTGCCACTATGCCCGACACGTACAGGTTAGAGAATTTTTTTTGCGTTAAAGTAACACCATTTTTCTCAAACGTAAAATTTATATGCAAGAGTAAATCTCGATCATTCGATAACAGCGCGATATTCATTGTTGTAAAAAGTAAGTGAGTAAAAAGTAAGTAAGTAAAGTGCTGAAATTTTGTTAAATCTTAATCACAAAGCTAAAAATTTTGATGCTAAATATTTCTGTAACTGACTCTCCTGAAACTCCATTTGCAAATGTAATTACGTTACTGTAATTAGAATTTATGCATGCCAATGCATATCGTGACTTGTTGAGTAGTTGGTTGTTTTTCGATATGGATGCTTTTCTCACTCGTAGCTCGATGTCAAGCAGCCTGGGCGGGTCAATGGGTGGAAGCTGTCTTCAGCAACGCGCTGAGGGCTACCCGGCGTACGTGTTTCACGAGCCTCTCCATTCGCTCACGCAGTCTTACTCTCACGCGCACAGCGCGGCCGCGGCCGCGCACTCGCAACCGCATCGCGGCATCCCGACGTCTCACGGTGGCACCCCCACGACGCCAGGGGGACAACCCGCCGGACCAGGTGGAGCACCTTATCAGCCGACAACCTCGACCGCAACCGGTGAGTTCTCGCCACGACTAATTTCTCGTGTTCTCTGTGCCTCATGCTTTCAAGGTCACTCAAGAATAATTTAGGTAGAGCCAGGAATAATTAGTGTTTGCCGGAAGCAACTAACAATGTCCTCTTATAAGAGGAAAAATATTATATGCATATAATCATGTCTTTCAAAATATTTACAAATAACAAAACGGTACTTTTTATCAAATTTAAAAAATTCTTTTTTCATTGCTTCTGCGATTTTCCGATTAAGCGTATTTATATTTCCATTGGTTTTTATTACTCGTTATTTCTTATAGTTATTTTAAGAGTAGAAATTTTATATTACTATTAAAGATGTATTATTTTTTAACAGAATGAAAAATAAAAATATTACAGATTTTTTTATATTATATTTGAAAGTCATCCAAGAAATTTGACAAGCGATTAAGAACTTGAATAAAAAATTATTTCAATAATAAATACACAATTTTAAAAAAAATAATTAAGATAAAATGGGAAAATTTTTACTTAAAAAATTTGAAAATTATATTATTTAATATAAATATTGATCTTATTGATCTGTTTTACGTGTATATATCAATTGTCTTTATATGGAAAGTATAAATTTCCAGTTTCTCTTTTTGCAAAGCTTGTACACCTGATACATCCTTAACTAGCAAAAATATCGAAATATTATATACATCTCTCTCTCTCTCTCTCTCTCTCATTAGCTATGAAATTTTTTTCTTAACTCTCTTTCCCATTGTTTAGATTATCTTCAAAAATTCTATGCATTCATTGATACAACATACAGTATATGTACGAGAATGTAATGATAGAACGAACGAATTCTCGTCAAAAACCAGTAGGGGTTTTCGTTTCCAATTTTCGCTCGGCGAGCGACTGCCGTTTCTTCTTCCTCGTGCTCTAGCCGGCTCAAAGCGCGAAATAAAGCGTCGAGAATTACCTGGGAGCCTCTTCACACGCAATCTACATAGTCCTGCTAACAGAACAAGAGAGAGAGATAGAGAGAGAGATATAAAGAGCGAACGGGCAACGACGTGGTCGCGGCTCCATGCTCGCCCACGGAATTGTAAAAGGATTTTAAAACAAATCTCGCATGGCGCCGCTGGGCTGAATCGAAGAATGGGATGTTCGGCGGTTTTCCAACCCCGCCGATGTAGCTGGTGAATTTTCCATTTTCTCGACTCAACTTCTCTCTCCCTTCTCTCTCTTTTTTTTTACATGCCGGTTCCTCTCCACTCGGCTCTTTCTTTTCTCTCCCGACTCTCTTCTTCTGTTATCCCTTTTCTCCGTCTATCTCACTATCTCACCCTCTCGTCTTCCGTTTAGCGAAAGCCACCACGGAGGGTCGCGCCTCTTCTCTCTCTCTCTCCTCCCCCTTTCTTCCATCCCCTTCGCCTCTATACTCTTCCATCGTGAGGGATGTGCTCGCTCCTTCGTGTCTATCCATCTATCTGTCCCTCTCGTCGCCCTCCGCCGGTCTCCCTTTTGCCTCTTTCTCCGCGTCTCTCTTTCTCTCTCGCTTCCTCTCCCTCCTGAGGATATACAGGGGTGAACAGAGGATGTGGATGGGTTGGGTCTCGCCTCGGCTGGGCGAGCGCTCAATAACGTGCGAACCCAAAGGGGAGGAAATACGGGGGTGCGCGGCGTATCTACAGGAACGGAACGGAGCGGAGCACAAGCCGGAATGGTGGAATACTGCGGAACACGCGCGCACTGTGTGTCCCACCCCCGCTATCCCTCTCGCTGTCCCGAACACTCTTCTCGCGGCCGTCTTTCTTCCTTTCTGCTCTTTCATCCCTCCCCCTCTCTCGTTTTCCCGCCATTCCTGCTCCTTACGTGCGGAACGAGCCGCGGGTTATCCATCATAATCGCTTTACGTGCACGAGCGCCGTAAGGACTTTCACCGCGCTCGTTAGCGCCGCGCCTGTCCTGCCGGCTCAAACGGCGCCGTTTTCATAGTTAAGTAGCCGCCCCCGGAGTTAGCAGGATTCAACCGCGGAAACGAGCGTAACCGCGTGAGTTTGCCTCGCAGTTGGCGGACGTGGTGAGCGAGAGAGTTACGGATATTCGATTAATCCCTCGACATTGAGATGACAGTATTCGTTGGATATGAAGTTAAAGATGATGAAACTCTCGAGAGATTGGTGGAAGATGCGATTGAATGTCGGAATCTAAAAAGTCGCGTGGCCAAGAAATTATTTTGCGGCGGCATCGATCATCTTTGAATTAAAGTATCCCTACATTGAGAGAAATGCTTTAGTACGTATAACCATTTATTTTGTCGATATGCGACTAATAAAAACTTTCTAACTTTTTATTTAAAAATTATTGTATTGTTCTATTATATTCAAATTCTTTTCAATTGGTTAACTGAACCAAATTTTGATTAGAACAATACAATTTTTAAATAAAAAAAGTGAAAAAGTTTTTGTTAGTCACATATCAATGAAATAAATAGTTATATACATACTAAATGTCTTTCAATTTATTTGATATTATCGTTGAATTACAGAAACGCAAATGAATAGGATTCTGTTCTATTTCTATTTTTTTCTATTTTATTTTCATGATTAACTTCCGATATTTTGAATATGTTAATTTTTAACTAAATAAAAGTTTCACGGTTAACGTAAATATGGCTCGCGTTCTCGTTGCAACGTTTGCCAAATTACCCGTCTTGCATTTATGCCATAATTATAGCTCATGCGAGGAACGAAGTTACGACGCGAGGCCCATAGAGCGTAAATGTTTTCGCGGCAAGTTTATATTGGATTAGACGCAGCTCGTTAAGGTGTTTAATTCAAATTGCAGAAGTGTGCGAAGCCGCCGCGCGCTATCATAACCGAATACTATTTATGCAACCGTCGCCGCGGGCGACACTCGCGAATGCGTTTCATGTCGTATTTTCCGTAAATACGTACTCGGTTGTTTTTAGCGAATTAGTCCTACTACTGTGTTTCATGCGATTAATGACGCGTTCCGCTCGCAATGATAGTCGCAAGTTGCTGAAACTGTATTTTCTTAATCAAGAAGATACATGCATTGTTACAAAATAATGAAATAAATTAAATCATTAAATAATAATGAGACGAGAAGAATAATTTAATTTATTTAAAGCGACACGGAAAATTATCTTAGGAATTTTATTCTTCAATTTTGAAACTATCGAACGACATCCTACGAAAAAGAATGATTTTGCTGAAGTATCTAAGAATTTAACTGAATAAAAATTTGAAATAATTTTAATTTAGGGGGGATTATCTCATATGTAGGAATGTCCGAATATTTTGGCGCCTTATCATATTCATATTTATATTATAGCGTCTCAGATCGATTGTGGTTAATGTTCGAACGTTTCGCACACATCTAAGTCACATCTAAGATAATTAAATTTAAAATTAAGAATATATATTGTATTCATAACATCTAACTTTGCTCGATTATTGGCGTTCTATCCCTATCACAATTATGTATATTATTTATAAATAAGATCGTACTTATTTTTGAAATAATTTTGTTGGACTATCACAAATTGGGAATTTCGAACAGACTGAGTAACGCTGCCAAAAATTTTAACCAATTGAATTAGTTTGGTGTCTTACATAATTATTTTGATGGTTCAAGGAAATTATTTTCAGATCTGTATATATAATATTTAATCGATATTTTAGATGCTTCAGCGAAACTTTTTCTTTCGTGTGGAAAATTAAAATTATCTGTTTCTTGTATGCCATAAGATTTAGCCCCCATCATTTGTAGCATCCGTATTGCTTCGCTCGTTTACAATTACTTTTTACCTTTCCGTTCCGTTTTCCAGAGCCTCGACAGCTCTCGTGCCGTCGCATGAAATGTGCTCAATCCCTCGACATCTGAAACTGTTTCAGGAGTGATATCAGCCGGCGTCTCAGTGCCGGTGCAGATTCCCTCGCAGACCCCGGACCTGGCAGGCAACTATTGGCCGAGGCTCCAGTGATCCCAGCTCTTCGGGTTCCCGCCCGCGAGTTTGCTCGTAGGCCAGGAGAGCCCGCCGCCGCCGAGCGCCACCCCGGGTGCGGTGCCACGACCGCTCCTCGCTTCCCTCGGGATACCGACGCAGTCGACGCAGCATCAGGCCCCCAGCACACCGGCGACCACCCCCGTGCACAACTCCGACACCAGTGAGTGAAACGACTGAATTTCCGTGATCCGTGCACCGTCGCGCAAGTGTCATCCCATATCCCCGAGATATAGAGTGCGGCGTTTCCTCGCGCTTGATTGCCGACGGTGACGATCGCTGTCGGTGCGACGACGCCACGGTTAGACGCGAAGACAGACGCTACGAATCGAAAGCTCGCCCTTCCGATAGTTCGCACGACAGCGTAACGCCGATCGCATCGAAGACGCGCGGTTAGTGTCGATTGTGCGTGGAATGAACACTGTTCCGAATGATGATACGAGTGTCCGAAAATGTTTCTTCGTTTTCTTATGTTTATTCTAAGTTGAAGAATTTCGTTCCTTTAATTTCGCGGTCATTTATTTATTAACGAACGTTGTTCCATCCACAAATGTAAGCTGATAAAAGTTTTTTATCAGAAACATTGACATTTGCTTGATAAATGACGTTGCAATTATATCTTGTAGTGTTTCGATTGATCGAACAATATTTAATTGTTCGTAGAGTTAATATCATTAATCGTGTAATTTCCTCGCATGTCGGATTAATAACTCGCGTCCTCGAATGTTTACGACCGTCAATTTTCTGAATGGCAATACCTATCTACGAAACTATTCGATTAGGATTAGGAGATAGGATAGGTTTCCTCTCCCTCCCCCCCTCCCTTCTTGAACAATTTGTAAATTTGCCAACGCCCGCATTGGCGATCAGTAATGGAGCAGCAGCTCGTCGCAATTAAATCCTCTTTGAAATTGAATGAAAAGATTTTTTACCAACGTAATCTGATTACACAGAGCGGCATTTTTTAGACAGCACAATAAGTTTTATAATTCGAGCTCGAACCAATGGATTTTACCCATCTTCCACTTCGTGTCTGATCTAGATTTCGTAGATGTATACGCATGACCCCGGGTCACGCAGGGTAATTACCTATTCACGATAGTGTGTGTAAATGATTTACGTTACGCTACCTTCGTAGGATTCACGTCGAGGATTTTCGCATGAAGAACCACTAATTATCGTCGTAGTTTATATCTGTACAAAAATATAATTTCCTTAAGATATTCATTATACAATTTGAACAATTTGATCTCTCGTGCATTTACCGATAATTTTATTGCTACAAAAAAATCTTTTTAATAAGCGTCATAATGTGCCGGAAAAGTTATTTTTCACTTCGCCCGACATGCGCGAATTCTCCCTTTTAGTTTCCCCGAAGTCGATCGATGTCAAGAGCATTCATTAAATTTACAGCGGCTCTCTCGTTTTTCGGTATCGGGGAGCTTTATTACCGGATTTATTGGATAGCGCCGGGCGCATATTGTTTGCCGCACGTTGTATCGGTTTCCGGCAAATATTTTCCTTCGTGTAAGGGCGGCCGCGAACCGCGTGGAAATTGAAAGGGAGCCGCAGACACGTAGGCGGCTCCCGCCGAAATATATTCTCGCGAGAGTTTAGGGTGGTAGTCTCTCGATGAGGCTGATTTCGTTGCGGGAGGGACCGATTTTGCGGGGGTTGATAGCTGCCTGGAGGGCGGCTTTTTTTTTTTAACAAGGCCGGCCATCGCGTCTGTCGGCAGATATGGCGTCGGAAGACACTGCTCTCGAAAGGATATTACGGCCCTAATTTACGTGATCAGTGTATATTGATCGACAATTTATTCGTGAAAAATATTCCAGAGTTATAAAGGAAATAATTTTTAAAGATATATTTATATTAATTTATAATATATTTTATTATATATACTTTTTATTTATTTATACTTTTAAATTCTTTTGAAAAAGAAAAAATTTTGCAATTTTTTTATATATCTTCTGTTGTTTATTTGTTTGTTGTACTCGATAAAAATATTGTTATTACATTATTATTAACGTGAGTGGTTCTTCACGCGTGGATTTATCGCACGCTTTATGCAAATCCAACCGGACGCGCAATAAAAATCGCCGCGTGTATTTCAAATTATGCTAGATTTAAAGACCTCGAGATCTGTGCAAGATTTATCGAGAATAGCAATATTGCAGTTTCAGATCCTCTTTAACGTAGTAACGCAAATAGTACTTTTTTAAATTTCGCGTAAACTTAAATATATTTAAACATATTTGCGAATGACAGCAGGCGAAAATGTTCGATTTGAAACTCTTTATTTACACATCTCTCCACAACGTTCATTCCGGTCCAAGATACACGATTCTAGATTAAGACAATCCCATCTATAGCTTACACCATCCTTATTATGGTAATAAAATGACGTATGAGGTCGTGAAGAATAAACCGACGTAATCATAGAAAAGATTTCGTAAATGTCACAGTAATGCCCGAAGAAGGCAAGTAGCATGGACGTTTGCGTCGGTATTTATTGCTATTAATGTAAATGTATCGCTGAGCTAAATGGACCGAGGAAGCGGATTCGTCGTTACAAACGAATCGCAAATATTGGTGCTCGCGCAGAAACGAGAAATCTTATTGGCATCAAACTCGTTAATCGTCACCGCGCACACGATCGAAGCACATTCTTTCGATTATGCTGTATAAAGATAATTGTAAGATAGCATTTGTTACTCTCTTTAAATCAGTACTGTACATTAGAAATAATTATCACTGTATATATACGTAAATAAGTTAGATGAATTCTCCAGTTACGTTCGAACGTATCCACATTATAAACTACGCAACATCTTATCCGTGTATTCAATGTTTTCCCTCACCGAAACGATGACTCCGTTGACTTACACCGTGCAACAGCAGAACTTCAATAAAATCAAATGATCTGAGCCTACATTTATTCACCTATCATTTCGCAAAAACACACATCGAACGCGCAAGTTTTTCGTTTGAAGACAAGTTTTTGGAATAGATCTCAATACGCGTGCAAATACACGTAAAATTAATCACCAACAAGATTACAAAAAATACAGGAATTTTGCATAATATCTCATACGTATTATTTAAAAGAGTAATCCTACGAATAAGGCGATTGCGTTTATTGCGTTTATTTTAAAACTACAATCTTTTTATGAGCGATATATTATTATTTTACATTCTGGAATTTTTACAATAATAATTTCAGAAATCACAAAAAATTTGGCGATCCTATTATTCATAAAGATTATGAATTAGATTATTTTTTTTTACTCGCAAGGAGAAACCACCTGTGCGGCGGACTTATTGCGATTTCAATAGGTGTTTATATCCATGATCCATTTAATCGATGCATTTCGATCACCACCTAACGGGAGAGTAGCACGTTTTTTTAGTAATTGAGTCGCGCCGCACGATCGCGTCGAATAATTAGTCACTGATTCGTATGGTGTGGAAAAAACGGCGTGAAAATAGCAACTCGATATTTTCAAATTTTATCGTTCCAGAACTCGACAGGGCTTTTTTTCAGGAGACAGCATTATATATTGCCGATATTTTCTGTCGCGATGTGAATATTTGCAAGTGTTTTTCCTTTTTTTTTCTCGGTAACGCGTAACGATCGTTTTATCGATAATGCGTGTCGTAATAAATGTAGGTGACGAACTCTCTACAATTAATCAGCAGCCAATAGATAATCGTGGACGATATACATTGTGTTAAACAGTAACGTGTGAAGTATGTGTAAAATTACGCCACTCGGAGCAGCGTCGCTCGTTTCTCGTCGGCGTTTACACGGTCACGTAGGGCTCGTGTAAACTTGTTGAACGTTTATACGTGAAGAGCACTTAATGGAAAGTGTACTGTGTAAATTAGTAAATTTATATTTTTGGAAGAAAACGAAAATAAAACAGCGTCAACTAAAAACGTTGGAAAATCTTCGGTGCATCTTTGAACGATGCCGCTATAAAATTGATCTCGCGATGATAAACTCCAGTTCGAGACAACTTTTATTTAATCATCCGCCAATACCACTTCCTTGTTATAGAAATTTCATTCGACGTGAAGAAAGATCTTTGAAGAATTTTTTTTAATATTAACTTACTTTTATTCAAAGAATTTTTCTCGCTTTCTTTGTGATTTTTAAATTTATAAAAGATTTTTTAATTTTGTTATTTTGATATAAATATTGCTATTTTTTACACACACACATATATATATATATATATGTGTGTGTGTGTGTGTGTGTGTGTGTGTGTGTGTAATTTCAAAAATAAAATAGAAAAGGAAGTAAACGTCTAAGAAAGATATAAAGCGCCCAGAATTAAAAAAATTAAAAACAAGGATCCGAAGTAGACTATAATATTTGATATATTCCTCTCACGAATAAATTTCTCAATAATTAAATTTTTTTAAATATTATTATATACTTACGTGTTTAGGCTTAATTGTCTACCTTTTCCTAATTGAAGAATAATTGCAAAAATAAGATTATATAACGTCGAAAAAATAAATTACGAAAACATTTGTGTTCATCGATATTTATTGCTCGAAGAAATCTTCCGGGATGAACTAAATACGTATCCACTAAACGGTTTCGTATTATACACGTCTGCACGAAGATCCTCTGCAAACAGGCGCTGCACTTGCAAGGCTGTGCATTTCGCGAATAGTAGATTAAAGTACTTCTCATTTATTATGTTACCTTTATAAATCTGCATTTGCATAGAACTTTTGCGAATTGAACGTTACCGCAATTTCATGCATGTAAAATGCGTTTCAGCGAAATTATGCTTTAATCGTTATACAACCAACCAACATTACGCGGAAGTGGTTACGCATCTTTCTTATTATCTGTAATGATACTACTAATAACAACTACAATGTATGAGTATTAACAAATTTATTAATGAGAATAATATATTATTGCGACAGTAATCTATGTAAGTGTTGTGAATAATGAGATAATATTGTTGCTGTGATTAACTTTAAGATTGTAAGTAGTAGGAAATAGAGAACCACTGTTAGGTGTCACTGTCTCGATTCAATAAATGTTATTTCATTTTAATGCCAAATCAACATTCTTTATTCATAATACTATCTTCCACACTACATAAATTTTTATATAATACATTGTAAAATAGTAAAAAAAATATCAAATATATATAAACTCTACAATAAACTATTTATAATAATGCTGCACAACTTAATTAACAATTATTAATTATATTTTAATTCAGTTTCGTAAAAAATAAAATTAGTATACTTTTATACACATATTAACATAAAAATAAACGTCGCAATGATTAAATAAAAATAAAATTTTCATATTAAAAAAATATAAAAAAAAGAACTCAGAATATTAAAAGGTTTCAATACAGACGTTGTGCATCATTGTTGTAATTTTATACCCTATTTAAAAAAAATATCACATTTCAATGAAGATATTTAATGAAGAACGAAGAGGAAAACAGGTACGTATAATATTTATATAAGCTTGTACAAAGTATATCAACTGAGATTTGCGACTCAAATCAATCTTTAACAAAGATTGGTTTTAATAATTATAAAATTTCATTAAATAAAATTATATAATTATTTTAAATAGACTAATTAATATTAAAACATTGCAAAATTTTTTATCTCAATATTATTACATGCTATATTAGCAGCATTAGATATATGTTTATAATATATTTATAATATTATATAACTTTTATAATATCGAGGTCGGTTGTGAGATCTTCTTGTACGTCTTTCGGCAGAATAGTCATCATGATGGTCATATAGTAAAGCTTCTGTTTCTGTATTACGTTTTAATTCTGTTTTAAATTTTTTCTGACAACATAAAGAAGCATATGATTGTATAATAAATCGTATTGCTATTAGAACACTCCAAACAATTATCAAAGTTACATCTGAAAAAAACAGAATGAATAGAACATAATATCGAGTTATTAAGCAAAGCTACGAAGACATACCTGCACCTTGAAATGGAGGATATACAAACGCTAAATTAAATCCAGGTATAGTTATCCTCCTGATTATGTTAATAATAATATATTTCAAATTACTTCCAGTATAATAATCGATCGCGACGATTACGAAATAAGATCCGAAAATCGCACGTGC
Source organism: Atta cephalotes (assembly GCF_000143395.1). Taxonomy (NCBI): domain Eukaryota; kingdom Metazoa; phylum Arthropoda; class Insecta; order Hymenoptera; family Formicidae; genus Atta; species Atta cephalotes. The sequence goes on along the minus strand of NW_012130067.1, from coordinate 6,251,529 downwards.
AATAATTTCAGCAACATAGGATATTGTCATCAGAAGTGTGGTCGTGGCAAATATTAGGCTTATGAACATAGGCCAGAAAAACCAATTGTGTTCCAAAACATAAAACATCCACGCTACAAGAAATCAATAAGTTATCAGTACATCAGTGGGAAACCGAGTCAAAATGTTTGAAATATTGAGAATAAGAGAAGATAAGATGAGAATAAAATCACTGAAACATTAATATGAATTAAGATGAAATGATAAATCAATTAACAATCGAATGTCCCATATTCCTATTGCTGTAATTTCAATGTATGTTGTTGTCGCGTGTGAAAATTTCGATTGTCTAATTAACAAACGCTCAGATACGTCATAATCATCCATTTTACGCTGGTATACAGGGTGAACGCGGTCGACTCAGAGTAAATAGCGATCGCGATCATCTGTCGACGGGATAGAATTGGGTCCGAATCGCTGCTCCTGTGCAGTTGCGCATGCACGCATCGAGTAATCTAAATAGGTCCCGATGCAGAATAAATAAACGGGGACACAATTAGGTAAATGCGAATCTTCCAAGCTGGTTACACTATGACGTGGGAGTCTCGTCGACAGGGTAGACCCTGGAATATCGCACGCGTATTCCGTGCGTGGTGGCGGCGGCGGCGGTGACGGGCGCATTTTTGCGTTTGTGCCTGGGCGAGGGTAGACGAAGGGTAGTCATGGCGTTATGGTGAGAAAGGTGGGAGGCAATGTGAATGCGCCATGCCGCTTCTGCATGGGGGATTCAGCGGGCGAGGTTTCCACATGAGCGGCCAGCATTGATAGAAGCTACGGGGAGAAACTGACTGTGCGCCTCTCATCCCTTCGCCAAACTCGAACTAACTTCGGGGTGGCGGCGCAGCACGGCTCTATCCCTCTGCTTTTAAGCCTGGCTTTCATTATTTTCCTATAATTCGCAACAGCCCTTCGCGAGCACCGCGACGTGGAGAGGCTACCTACGATTCCCGCCCTCGTTTCCCTTTCGTGTTTATTGTATTCTATGTTGCATTTTGTGACGCGTTAGTACTGTGAGACTTGGATAGTTAGACCGTAAATTATAGATAACCTTTTCGCAATAAAATTATTCACAGGTTTGATACTTATCAGCATCATATTATTAACATCTTATTGTAAGATACCTATGAGCATTATAATATTATTAAATTGTTTATCAATTTAATTTTTGATATTACTGTGCTAGTTCTGTTACGATTGTTTCAAGACTGAAAATTAAATTCGGCACGCTATTTGCAGGATTGAATATGAGCATATCGATTCACACGGAATTACTTAAAAAAACTATATTATAATAAAAACAATATGAGGTCATGCATTATTAGGGCATTAATGGGCATTATTAAGGTATTGTGGATATATATTGGGCATAAAAATTGGACATTACTGGACATTAGTTAGTAGGCATTAGTATACACAATTTTGGTCAGCCGTTTACTCTTTTGAATTCAACTTAACCATTTAGAATCTTTATTTCTGATTTGTTGAATTAACTGTTCAATAAATATTCGAACAAAAAATACAAAAAATATTCTTTAATAAGAGATCGAGATAGTCTTAATTAATATAGTCTTTATTCGATATCGTTGCAAGCCATGCAGTTTTTTGAAACGCGGTTTTGTTTTAGTTAAGATATAGTACGTACCTGGAGCATAAAGGTATGTGATACATGCGCATAAGAATCCCAATGATATATTGCGTAACCACCTACAAGCACCTAAAAGTGCCGATATGGCTGCAGCAAGTATAGCAAATGTCGAACCTATCAGAACGTTGACTGAAAGAAACAAGAGTTATTAAAATCGCACATGTCTTCTCAAGAGATAAGTTGAGAGATAAATATAAAAGAGAGATTAAATATATATACGGAGAGAATTTTCTTTTAAAATTTACCCTGAAAATATGATAGTTGCAGTACAATATAATATTTTAAAGATTTTTATCATGTACCTTAGTAAAAATTAATCAAACTTATTTTATATTTATCGTAGTTTTATTAATGAATGAGAGAGATTTACATTAAAATTCTTCAAAATACAATGCTGTCTCACGACTATTTTCATATTTTCAGGAAAAACTCTAAGAAAAAATTCTCCATATATTGATTTCCTTAAAATGTTTCGATAAAAATTAATGTATGCATGATTACTTGCGATGCTGTAATCGCCGGTACTCAGTGCTATAGTGTACCCTAAGATACCACCTATCATACAACTCGGTAATGAACGATCTATAGAAGGGTATTTATATCCTATAATAATAGACAGACAACCTATTATCAGGACCAGTGCGCAAATTATATGTGCAAATGCGTCATCTGAAAAAAATGACAAAACAGGAAAAATAATTATATAAATTTTTCATGAGACACTTAATACGTGATTTTGTTAAGTTATAATATCCGAGAGATATTCATGCGTTTAAAAAAATAGAAAATAATTATTGCTTAAAAAAATTTACATTTTATAATACCACCTTATTAAAAAAGAGGTATAATTATTCTATTGTCGTACACATAACTACATTTCATGCAAAAAAAACATATAGCGTTTCAAATAAAACTAAATATTATTCTCTATCATTATGTTGAAATATAAAGTTTGTTTTTTTATTGCTCCGCAGTGAACTGTATTAGAATTTTTCTTCATGCTTTTGCCAAATTTCAAATATTATTTTACTTTGAGTACAAAAAGTGTGTACTACTTCAGCTAAAAAAATAATAACAGTTTTAAAAAAGATAAAACATACTTAAAACTTTACAACTTTCCGGATAGAGCAGAGGACTGCAAGCGTATGTAAAAATTGGGATGTAAGCTGAAGAATAATTTTCATAAATAGCAACTGTGGCATACACTGATCCTGTGCCGGTGTACGCACTGTAGATACGTCTCATAGAACTCGTGAGAGTACCTGCTGGTATCTATCAAAAATATTATTAATTACTTATTATTAATTTAAATCGTTAATTTTAATCGTGAATTAACACTGGTCGGCAAAAATTTCACTCTTTTAATGTTAAATTAATCTGAGAATGTTTTGTTGCTTTATAGTATTTTTTTATCTTAATTTTAAATCTGTTTGATAAATTTATGAGAAAAGTGTCTTTTAGATTCATTAAAAAATTTTATAAATTTTATAAACTGATATTTTGTAATAATTTATACTATTTAACACAATTTCACTTTTCTTTTGTTAAATTAATTTTAATAAAATGATTTTACAGTATTTTTTGTGTCGATTTCAAATCTGTTAAATTTGAGACAAGCAAGATTTTTTTTAGTAATGTACATTAAAAAATTCTTATTTATCTCCTTTATTTAGATCTAAATAAATAATTCATAGAAAAATAGCCACCAAATTTAACATAATTTTTTATTCATAAAATAAATAATTTTCATACGAAAATAAATAATTTTAATTATAAACAGATTTCATATGACGAGTTATTATTACTAAATAACTGTATAAATTTCTAAAAAAGGATACATCAATTAAAAAAATTGAAAACAATTAAAAAAATAGGAATAAATTCTAACTTCATTTTTAAAATCAACTTAAAAGATATAACAAAGATATACAAAAGATATACAATAAAAAATAATTCATTTAACAACAAATTATTGTTGACCAGTATTATAAGATGCATCACAGTCAATAAGCATTAACAACTTCTGTTAACAAAGTAGATCACTTGCAGATCGTTACAATTATGATGCGTGTATATTAGAATAATTATATCAAAAATAATGATAGCAGTTCTATGATATCGGTATTTATCGATGTAAGACTGAAATTTTATCTAATATTCTATCTAATATTAAAAGATACCTCGTCGCCATTCTGCACAATATCTTGCACGGTCAGCATTCTCGTGATCGCGTCGAAATATGTATCCGAAGTAAAATCCTGTCTAGGCAGATAAAGACGGTACATCTTGTGTTGTATTGGGCTTTTTTCACAGGAAATCGATGAACCGTTGGAGAAAAGAATTGAAGCTGGCTGCGTGTCTACTAATATCATTCCGTTTTCTGCATGGAGTTTTTGATATGGTGATACTTTGATATCGAATTCCATGTTACAACCACCTGGTATCGGTGCTGCAGAGAACAACAATTAACCAATGAACAACGCTGAATTCTCTCGATACTCGACCAATTTTGTCATTACGCTCGTCGAAAACGGTTAGCTATTTAACCCATTTACGCGTGATGGATAATAGAGATACGCCGCAAATTAATCGAATGCATCTTGGTATGATTTGCGATTTATTTGTGCTATCGCGATCAATATAAATGTTATTTAATTTAATACAGTATATAATTTTTCAATCTTTATCCCGTAAATATTATCCTCTTGTAATTATCTTTATATATACATGGCTATTCATTTTATATTATATTAATGGGCAGTATTGTGTATCGGCGTTAAATTTAATTCCATAAAGAAATGTTGCTCGAAAAGGAAAAGAATAGAGATATATATTATTTGTATGTACTTACCATTTCGACCGTATGTGACAATCACGAGCAATACATCGAGATTATACACGTTTTCATGCTTCAGAAATACCTGTATTGGAGCTGTTATATCATACGTTTTTAAGTACAGACCAATGTTTGATCCAAATAAACTTCTGTTCGACACTTTGTCAAGTAGTGCTTTGTCGTAAGATAACGTTGCATTGTATTGAAATGTATGAATTTGTAAAACAATAAACCAAATATCTGATGGAACATCTCTCACAGTAATGTTTAAGCGATTAAATGGAGCTAAATTTATTCGTTGTTTAAATGCGTCATTCTCACGATGATTCAATAAAGATATGGTTATCCCAACGCTGTCTGTAATACAATACATCGAACATCGATTAATGAAGATAATTACAATAATTACATGTTACTTGATTATTATGAGAAATTAAACATTTCTATTATGTTTTCATGACTAGAGCTATTTATTTAATTTACAACGCGACACGAACGAGTTACAGATACCCTCTTCTAAACATAAAGCAATACAAAAAAATACATATTTCTAGACGTCTCTCTCTCTCTTTAAAAAATATCTATATTATATTTTATAAATATGATAAAGTTTTAAACAAAGCATAGTGCAATTAGATAAATAGCAATTGTATGTAACCGATGTAACTAATATGTAAATCTAAAAAATCAGATCTGATTTTCCAAAAATACAGATTAATTTTTATTTACTGGTTACAATTATTAACATATATGTGTGTGTATATATATATATATATATATATACAGAGTGTTCCATTTTAAAGGATCCACTCAAATATCTCAAAAATACTGCATTAAATCGAAAGATTTAGACAAAAGTTTTGTGACTTCAAGTAGGACATAAGATGATATCATTGACCTTGGGTGGTATTATCAAGGTCAAAGTAAGATCACTTTAAATTTTTTAAATGGAACTCATTTTTCATTAGATATTCTTGTAGCTTACCTCAAGAGTTTTTCAAATACTATAATTAAGTTCATTTTCATTAAATACTTTTCGAATTATAAGGCAAGTTATAGCACATCGGCATTAACATTACCCAAGATGTCCCACCAACGGCTAAAATCTCTTGAATGTTATTCAGGATTATGACTTGAATAACATTTGTCAAAATCAAGGTCATTGGAGATTATTCCTTTTATTTTCTTCTTTGCTAAAAAAATTCATTTCTATGTAGAAATAAAAACAAGAGATACAACCTCCAATGATCTTGATCTTAGCAAATGTTATCTAGGTCATAATCCTGAACAACATTCAAGAGGTTTTAGCCGTCGGTCGAACACTTTGGGCAATGCTAATGCCGACAGTACTGTAATTTTCAAATCTTATAACTCGCAAAGTATTTAATGAAAAAATATTTTATTATAAAGTTTTGAAAAATTCTCGAGGTAAACTACAAGAATATCTAATGAAAAATGGGGAATTCCATTAAAAAAATTCAAAATAACCTTATCCTGACTTTGACAACGCCATTCAAGATCAAACCAATGGTACCATCTGAAGTCTCCCTCGAAGTCACAAAACATTTTTCAATTTAACACAGTGTTTCTGAGATATTTGAATGGATCGTTTAAATGCCCTGTAGAATGCCTTTAAAATGATACCCTGTATAATGTAGGGATATATTAAAGCTATAGAATAAACGAGATCCAATTATTCGGATATATAGACATTTACGTTATTCGAAACATATAGATAATAACATGTATCCAAATATCCAGTAGATATTATTTATATTATTCAAGTATTTGTATTATTCGTGTACTTGTTATTTACATTGTCGAAATAATAAAGATGTGCTTATTCATCAAAAAATATTATGAAATATCTAGAATCATTGTGTTATAATATTAAGATAATAAACATTATGATTTGTTTACGCATTATGAATATATAAACCTCGATTATTAAGGAAGTATAAATAATAAAGAGAAATAAATAATAGAGGGAAAAGTGGTAACATATGAGCCCAGTAATATTCCACTTAAAATTTTATTATAATTAATACCATTTTTTGTAAGAGATTTTTAACTTGTTCTTAAATAAGTATTGAAGTTGTGAAACAATTGCCGCCACTACTGACACAATCTTTTTGTTGACAATGATTGATGTTCTATTATATTACGTATATAAGTACACATATGTCAAAGTGTTTTTATAATGTTCAATGTCAAGATATGGCTTAAAGTTCGTTAACAAACTTATATCCTAAATTAATCCTTGAAGTATTATTCTTTTATTTTGTGTAGTAAGGTAAGAAAGTTTAAGTAACTATATTTTCACTGGGACATAATTAAATGTAAATTTTAATGTTTCTGTATTGGACTCCCTAATAAATGAGTAACATGAACTCCGGAATTTTAACAAAAAATATTACAGAGCGTTGTTAAAAATCTTTGTGATCATTTAAATATAATTTTAAGAAGTGGAAGAGAAGTGCTCATGATAAATTTATGAGGACAGAATCAACATAAGAGTATTGTTAGGAGAATGTGTTTCATAAACATGTTTATGAAAAGAAACTTTTGAATCTGATAATATCTAAATACATTCCAATTTTCTGTGAAAATTCAAACTATTTGAACTTCATGGGAAAGTTCAAATATATCTGAAGAAACCACAGTCTGTAAAGTAGGAGAATCCACTTTAACATTCAAGTAGTCATATAATAATGTTTCTTTTCATTTAAACAATTTTTTCCATTTTATAAATTTTTCTTGTCCTAATAATTTCAATGTATTTTATATTAATCTTATAATAGATAATAGATAAATTATCGTTTACTATATATCATTAACTTCAGCGTATCTAAAAAATTACATAAAAGTAATTTTTCTCTATAAATAATATGAATAATATAATTATTAAAGTATTTGAATGTTATACTTACAAATTTTGCATAGTAAACGGATATTTAGATTTGTCTAGTATGTCTGCTTCTACTGTCTAAAAATGAATCAACTTCAGTGCTACACTCTACACTTATAACTGATATAATCAGCGAATTCTTTATTTTCTTTCAGTAATAACATACTGATTCACTTTTAGAAGATTCAATCTGCAAAAATCATAACTTCTAAAAAAATCAGTATATTATTACTGAAAGGCAATAAATATTCGCTGATTATTGACTACATCAGCTATAAGTGTAACATTGATTTACTTTCAGAGAGTACTTGTACATTTCAAAAAATGTATATTCCTACACTCATATATTACTTGTTTATAATTATAAAATTGAATAGTAAATGATCCATACAAATATCCATAAATTGCTTATACATTTTATCACATTTTTTTTGGAAATTATTCATATATGCTTCAAGTTAATCGAATACCGATATTTGATTAATCTGAATATTAGATATTTATATATTATGAATAATATAATTTAGTATTTAACATTATACAAGTATTTAGATACTATCTGTACTTTTCAGGAAATATGTAAGTAATCCAATGTGATATTAATTTCGAATAGTTAATCGAGATTATAATATTCAAATACCTAAAATTCGATTCCATCAAAGTAAGAATAATTTTAATCTCGATTCAATTTACTCTTCATCTTTTTCGAATTCTAAGAATATTCTTAGATTAAATTAAAAATTCGTACCAGGCTCCAATGAATAAATTTTTAAATGTATATATGTATACATATATGTATCTCTTTTAATAAATTGAATTATTATACTCGTACATTCTGTATCTCAAATAAGCTTTATATATTTATAGAATATTTCTAGAATTAAAAAAGATAAATACGCTGTAGCCTTTCTCATGACATAGTAGTATCCCTTTCATAAAAATATAAAAAGGATGTTTGTAGTAAACCAGATTAGAATTAATTTTTGGGATAGAATTGGATAAGTATAATTCATATATTTTGAATAAGTAGGAGGAACAGCTATACAGATATTATCCATATTTTAAATAATGATTGAATTGTATTGTATATTTTCAATAATGTGAAAATATCCGAGATACCTGCATATTATTAATAGTTCTAAGGCTGATATTCATAGTCGATTCTTAAATTTAAGGTTATCTTAAGATATTATGAATAAATCAGAGAGCCGCGCGTATTAGTATCTTGAGACACTATTAAAGATGACCTTAAAATAAGAATGAATAATAAATACCGTCCTAAGTTTTACTCAAAGATACCGTCGTTTACAATTTCATGAGAAGTTTGCTGAATATTGAGGTTATGTATGCTTACCAGATTCGGTAGTCGTATTTTCTAACGCCATCGTTCCATTACTGAAGAATAATGATAAAACCAATAGAAAGATAACGGCTCGATTCATGTTAGTGCACATCCCGTATTACGTATTTATTTGTTCAAGTTACTGTTTAAGTACGAACGTGAACCGGCGTTTTCGATGCGACGGAGAATCAGTACGACGCAACAGCTGTCATTTGACATTCGGCTCTACGAACTCGTGCTCGTTCGTGGTTCGTGGCGCTCATATAGACGTACATGCATACATACAACAGCCAACGACGGTACGAGCGCACGATTCGTGCCCTCTCGCTCGCTCCATTGATAAGACGTACGGGATTGCTCGCGTCGTCTCATTCGCTCTTATCGTGCATTTTCATCGAGGAAGTTAGTTTCGCCAGACCGCCGTATGGCGGCGCGTCAGTTCGGCCAAGATGGCCACGTTGGATCAATGAAACGCGAGTAATCGTAGTGAAAACAGAAATTGACAAGTGTGCGGACAAAGATCGTGGCTTGATCGCGGTGTAAATGGACCATGGGCAAGGACCAGGAGCTGCTCGAGGCAGCAAGAAGTGGCAACGTCACCGTGGTCGAGAAGATCCTCGGCCAGCGAGCCAAGAGGAGTGGTCCACTGGCAAGGTGGGTGTCACCGGAGCCTAGGCTTGACAACTTTTGCCTCGTTGTCGCCTTGCCTCGTTACTGGGGTCATTTCCTCATTCCCAGTTCCCGGCTCGTTATTCTCGACCCTTTTGATGATTTAACGACCCAACGTCTCGTCGTTCCGAGTCCGTCGACACGGGCATGACATCGTCTCGCGCATTCCATTATCGAACCGCCACCGCACGCCGTGCTCATTTCGGTATAGGTACTCCGATACTCCGATTCGCCGTCTCGCCGATAAGATTGCTGCAAGGATTCTTCGGCCCACGGGCTTATTCGATTTCGCAATGTTCATCGCGGCGGCTGATACAAACTCACGCGAATGAGGTTAAACGAACTCCCACGATGAATGACCACCGGCTTTTCTTTTTTCCTTTTCTTTTTTCTTTTTATTTCTTTTTGTTCATGATGATGCTTCTTACGATAATTCCTTCACGATCGATCGAACGTGCCGTGTCGTCGTTCGATTAATCCGCGGCTGTCACCGCGATTAACCGCTCGCCAGGATTTCTGCCGTTAGTTCTACCGTTAATTACACGAATCATTGCCTGCGTTTCTACTTTCATTTCAGTCGCGGACTCCATACATCGAGATTCTAATTTTGTGCGTTAATTGTAAAATAATGATATTTAATATAAATATTTTAATTCTTAGTATACACTGGATGATTTTCCGATATTTTATTACACACGATGAGTCACATTCGTGTCTTGAATTAATTTCCATTACTTTAACAAATATACAAAAATTATTAAGTAATTCTTACATATATTTTAACATCTTTAGAAAATATTTGTAAGATTGTATATTTAAAAAAATTTTATATAAATGTTATAACTAATTACTTGATGCTCCTACTTTTTCAAAGAAAAAAAATGTATAAAAACGAATAATCCAATCTTGTGTATTAAAGGTTAATAATACATATATGAAATAAGAGGAAGCCAAGACGAGCAAAAATAAAGATGTTAAGTTAAAATTATCTTAATTTTTGCTCATTTCTTGATATTATTTTATACATATATTTTTTAATACATTATACGAGCGTGTTTTTTCAGTTATTATCAAGTAGTTTAACACACATTCTCTCATTTTCTTTTTCTCTTTTTTCTCTTTTTCAAACATTAATTTTGTTTTATCGAGATCGCTTCACATTGTGAAACTGAAAAATATATTAGAAACATAATTATAGTATTGATATTAGCATTTCGTTCAATAATTCTGTTTATTCAAATTGCTAATGATTTTACCGTGACCATGAATCATATCAAACACGTACACTGACGTGACGTTGTATGCAGATATGTTGATACTGAGCAAGGACTTCGTTTCAATTATCAAGAGCCGCACGCAATGTTTTCTGTAACATTTTTCTTCAAGCTTAACATGAAACAATTAGTCGTTTAATACTCATATCCTTTGTCATGCTATAAAAGAATATGTAACAGAAATACAAAATGCAGAAATATAAGAAAAAATTGAAATCGCATTGAGATATGAAAAAGTATTGCCGCTATTTCCGAGCTTTACTTGCAACATTTATCGAATCACTCTACTTTCTATTTGCGATGGTATATAGAGAGATGGTATATAGAGATCTATTTGGCGAGTAGCTATATATTTTCAAGGGTCATCGATAACGCGGAGCACGCAATAGACCACCGTTGAAGAAGCGAAAATCTACGATTGACTCCGTTTTATTTTCCCCACACGACGGAGATGTGTATTTAAATCCTTCGCGAATGAATTAACGTTAATTGCAACCGATTTCACGAACATGTACATTACCGTGGGAATGTCCCCGTAATTTTGCATTTATTCGCGAGAACGCGCTGACGAATAATCGGATAGGCGCGAACGTGTTCGTCCCGACGAAAAAGTTCAGCGCGGAAATAAATTAACGACCGGTGTACGCAATGTCATCATTATGGTCAAAATCAGAGTAAAACAATTGTTCATTCATCTGTCAAACTGTCGCACGCCCGTCGAGCAACGCGATACTCGCATCGATTCGCGCGATGTTAAAGCTCTAACTACGCTGCTCCATTTTGATATGATATTATCGTACTGACGTCTAATCTAATCAATTTAAAATGACGAAAAACTTAATTTTCTGATCTAAATATATATGTAGAAGTAAATCATTTTATTCTATATTGTCAATCGATATTTATTATATTAATATCGGTATATATTTTATAATAGAAATGCACTTTGCTGGATTAACAATATCAATTTTATTCTAATCTCAAACTTCTGAAGACCATATTCTATATTAAGAGCCTAAGATACACATCAATGCGAGTTCATTCAAGAGATCGTTGTAAAGCCGCGTAGCATAAAGGAGCCTTAATGCCTTGTACAAGCGTATTCAAACAGACGATTAGTCACCGGATGTGTAGAGCGAGTCGATCGAACGCGAATCCGAATGAATTTATTATCGCACTGCATCCTCGCCTCATTCAATTATACCGCGATCGCCGATGGTGTCGTTCCGAGCGAGTTGACGTAATTAGTGAAACACCATCGTCTACTCGGCGGCGGTCTTTATTGACCCAGTGCCGCGAACTCCTCGACAAAGACGTCGACTTTGTCGACGCTACTCGCTCTTTCCTATTAATTAAGTCATGCTACGGTGACGATGTAAGAAGCTCATGCTTTATTTTTCGAAGGACTCGTGCGTGCATGCGTGCATGCATGCGTGCGCACGTGCTATAAGCACATTCATGCATTTTAAGAATGATTGCATCGTATGACGATGCAAAAAAGGTGAAAGACATTGAAAGCAAGAGAGACCGAGAAAAAATCTGTTTATTATTCAGGGATCAGCTCTGCCAGAATATACACAAGTAGATCAATATTATTATACAATATTGACAAATATACAGAATGACAAGAAAGTTTGCGTGACCAAGTTTTGTATGTTTATCAAATCAAGTAGCAAACAAGTAGTTATTTATTGTTATTTTGTCAAAATAATACTAAAGATATTAAAATGAAGACAAATAACGTCAACTTGCTTCTTAGATAATAATCATGATTATCTCTCCTCTTTTCGGCTGAAGACTTCGACTTTTGACTAAATTTTTGGTACGAAAAAATTTCCGATTACCTATTTTCAACATTTTATTTTTAAATGTGCGCGTCGATTTTCTTTCGTCTTTTTGAACGATAACTGTTAGATCTGATAATCTTTTTTTAGAGAATATATTAGAAAACAGTATAAATTTTCATAACAATCGATCTTTTGTAAAATTGTCATAATCTTTGGCAAGAGAGTCATATCTAATAACCTTTTTTTCTTTTTTTAGAAAACGCACAAAACAATTTTAGTTTTGATAATTTTGGTACTATTTATCGATATCTGGCAAAATAATGGGATCTTCGATAGAAGAATCATCAATCTTCGATGGAACACTAATCGAAAGATAGTAATGTGTATTAAAAAATAAACTTTGAAGTATTACTTATACTTTATTTAATACCAAAAATATTCTGTACTAAAAGATTCTCATTGGATGATGAATTGAAAATCGCTCAATTAGTTGCTTGGGAACATTTTTTATCCGTAAAAATATCATTGACGCACATCTTTCCAAAGTGTTTTATATGAAGTTTGTATCAAAACTGAAGGTAGCATTTTAAAATTTTGTTAATTATTATTTTCGACGTTTAATAATACATAATTATAGTTCAAAAATTGTTTTTTTACAAATATACATTATTAACGATTTTCTGAACACAAAACTTTATAGCCAAACTTTTTTGTCACCCTGTACACTCTAGACCTGGATTATATTTTCCTTGGACATGACAGATGTCAAAATATGAAAGAAAAGCAATTACTAATAAAAATAATAGACAAAAAAATTTTTATCTACTATCAACTGATTGTTACTCCGATATTAAGATTGAATTTTAATTCGAGTAAAATACTTAATATTAAAAAGTATAAATATGTTACTGTATTTTTATTATAGAAACCAGTGACACATAAAATGTATGATAAATTTTTCAGTGCATGCATTTATTATTTGAAAATTAAATATTACATAAAAAGCAGTTGAGCTTTGCAATTTCTACCATCCTTTAAGGATTGGAAAAGAGGGCGACGATTTGCCGTCGGTGATTCTTAATGTATCATAACGAACGCGCTGCTTCTCTAACGAATTGTCTCTCGTGCCTGTCGGTGCCGCACAACTTGTCCGTAACTACAAAGCCAGCCTGCGGCAACTTCTCCCGCGCGATTTCTTCTTCTCGTTACTCCGCGACCTCTTCACTGCCTAACACGCGCTTGCCTTTTTGCCCTTCTCGTCGAGATCACAGAAAAGCAATATAAAACGCGACCACCCTGAGAGCATCCCCGAGCCCTTCGACGCTATCCCGTCGGGGAGCTGAGAATATTTTGCGATGCTAATCGCGAAGTGGACGCGCCACTTTTCGTGTACGAGCGCCCGCGAATGTATGTTTACCCTTTGTTCGTCGTCCGCTTTTGTTTTTTTTTTTTTTTTTTTTTACTTTGTATAAGTGCGATAATTTTAATCGCAGCTTCGTGAAAGAAAAGCTAGGAAAAACGTACTCACGGGATAAACTGTAAGAAAATCGATATAGTAAAATGTGAATTATGTAATATAAAATATAAATATTCATACTTCACACATGATATGTATAGTAAGTCATATTTTCGAAAGTAATTTCGTGTCCATTGTAAACGTATCAGAATCCAATAAATTTTAATCGGTTAATTTATGCTTGCTTTAGAGTATTTGCGATTAAATTAAAATATATTAAAATTAAATATATAGGGTGTCCCAGACTTTGCTTGACGTCCATTAAAAGCAAGTTTCTGAGGTGCATGATTTCAAGATGAAAATCCTCATATCAAAAATGTCGGGACTACAGTAGTTGTTAAATGAGAAGCTACTCATTAAAGCTATCCAATTGAACTTCGATTCTATTGTACAATGTGCCATGCTTCAGCGAATTTCGAACAGTTTAATTGGCTAATTTTAAATCTTTCTTATTTAAAAACTATTTAACTTTGACATTTTGATATTAGGATTTTCTGAAATGATTTCAGGAATCTATTAATAGGTGTTGTGTGAAGTCTGGAACACTTTATGTATTTAGATGCACGAAGAAAAATCATGTCTATACTTTTTTTTAAGATTAAAATTTGCTGTTATTATTACTTTTAGGCACTCCGTATAATTTATACTTAAAAACTTATTTTTCTTTTCTTCCGGTACCTGTCGTCAAATTTTTCTGAAGAGGACATTCGGCTACGTCAGCACGTATCGTACCTCTCTTCTTTGCCGGAGGAAACTATCGATTGATGCCCTAGCACCCCTCACATGTATACACCCTCACAGCTTCTCTCTCACACGCTCGTTCCCTCTTCCTCCCTTTCCTATCTCAGCCCCTTTTCCTCTCCCCTCTTTATTGCTTTCTCTTTTGCTCCTTCTCCCTCTCAGCCTAGTTTTCCTCTACACTTTGCCTCCGGCATAAGGGTGCGTTTGTGCTAGACTCTATAGTCACGTTCATGGAGTCAAAAAGAGCTCTACTGTGTTCCGTTTATCCATTCGCATTTTATATTTCTAATCCTACTCTTAAGATATTTTAAAGTTGTATTATAATATTATAGTCGAACAAGTAGATGTTTATTAAATGTATAAATACTATACAATAATAATAATTTATAAATATCATTTTCAATCCTTTCTAAAATAATACAGTGATAATCAAATATTAAAGTCCATGAAATTATTTTTTAATTTATTTTAATATTATATTTATTTTATGTTAAAAATTTATGTAATTTTATATTATTAATACACTCTCTTAAAATTATATATTCAATTATTTGCACACTTTTGCTCTGAACAATTAATATACTGATACTAAACACTGAGAGAAAACGAAATAATTATGGCAACTATAAATTTGACAACTTTTGCAATTTAAGTATCTGTAACTAGTTTTACAAAGTGATAGCAACTGAAGTAGTAATATTACTATAAAAAAATATAGTAATGGTAACAATATTTAGGTACTAGTAATTAGTAGTGAAATAGTGACTCAACTACATTGAGTAATTACTTGAACTTCGTGCAAATAGATATAACAATTACATTTTTCTAGTTTAGATAAAAACTTTTTTTAATGAAGCACTCTATATTATAGCAACTAATTAATCATTGTTAAAGTAATTTTAAGGAGTATATTCAAAATCTTTTCTCTAATGTCACTCGCTCGAGCAGTACGCGACATTGTCACTAGAGGGACATTACTGTAGTAGAATTCAGTTTTTCCTAAAAAGAAAACCACTCAACTTACAATAAAAGCTTACAACAAAAGCAGCATCGAACTTGGAAGACAAAAATAAATGAAAAATGCATAAAATTTATAATTATGTTTTAATAAAAACAATAAACAAATTAAGTGAATTAAGAAAATATAGTAATATTAATCATTGGTAATTGATTAATAGTTACGTTTACCTATATCATGTTCTTAGTTCGCCATTATGTAATAGATCCTTGTTTATCCTGTAAGTTAAACAAAGCATCTATCGTACAGATCGCGAATTAAACGGTGTAAACGTACTCATAATTACTATATAGTTAACGTTATTATATTTTTTAAATTTAATATTCTTATTAGAATTTTATAATATATACCGGATGTCTCGCAAGTTTTTGCTAAGTGCTTTTGTGTAGATAGAGCAGACTAAACTGAGTCGAAAAGTCCTCTACCATTTTACAATTTTCGCTACAGTTAACAAGATATTAATTATTAAAAATTGTGGTCATTAATAATTTTTTACTCAAATACTATCAACCTTACAGAAAAACTGCAAGAGACAAAAATCGTTTATTTTCTTCTCATAGAACTCTTTAAGAATTTTTTCAGAATTTTTTAATACTGCATTTTCATATTTTTACCAACATGAGAAAATACGGTATTAAAAAATTCTGAAAAAATTCTGAAAAAATTTTCAGAATTTTATAAGAAGAAAATACTTTTGTCTCGCTGTTTTTCTGTAAAGTTGATAGTATTTGAGTAAAAAATTATTGAAAACCAATATTTAGCGAATTTTATTAATGATTGATATCTCGTTAATCATTGCGAAAATTGCAAAATAGTAGATGACTTTTCAATTCAGTTTAGTCCGCTCTATCTATATAAAAACTTACGGGACATCCTGTATATAGTTGGCGCTATTTATAGTGCAACTACAAATTTATATTACTGATACGACTTTTTTCTTTGAGTGAAAATATTGCTCATTAATATAACAGTTAACCTGTTTGCTTTCTAGGCAAAGCTTATATTTTCTTTCTTTTATGATATCAGAAAGAACAATAGCTGTAATTATTAACGCTGCTGAAAGCTGACCCACGATGCCCATTTCGATCGCGTTTCTTGATTAAAACCAACAAGAAATTACCATTATACAGTGTCCAACAGACGGTCCTACCACCATGATCGTCCTCCCCTCTATCTCTTGCTCTCCATCTCATTCGTAATGTTCAGCGATGTAGGGATCGGGCGATGTCCTTTTTGCAGACAATCTTCAGGGTTTAATTAAGGAACTTGAAAGAGTGGATGAACTCGATGAATGGGGCGAACGGAAAGTGAAAGGGCGACGTTGAGAGTAAAGAGAGGGAGAAGGGTAGAAAAAGAGAGTCAAATGTTCTTTACTAACCAGAATAGCAGCATGCGAACGTTCCTTGATCATTCCATAATATATACGTACTTCGCACGTGCATGTGTGCGGAAACGCACATGCATGACGGCGCAACGCCGTTGTGTACAGCTTTAAGAATTGTGCATCACCCTCGTTGTTGTTGGGATGTGGAAAACAAACAGCCGACTCGACGATCGGAAGAGAAGGCGAAATAGTAAGAGACGCCGATAGGAAGATAGAGAGCGTGGAATTGTGCGATCGAGCATACAGAGTCTAAAGCTTATAAATTGCACACAAGGAAACAAAGAAAAATTAAGAGCAGAAAAGTACAATGTCGTTAGTAAAATCGATTATTAAAAATTCATTTTGCGAGACGCTTAAAAGCAACTACATTTTTTTTTAACATTAATGATACTCATTATTATTTTTTTTTCATGGTACGCGATTTTCTTTGAGTGGTGTGTAACGTTTTTGCCACGCCTGTAATATCGCTCTTATGCGATACAATTTTCTTTTTGATCTCTGTTACAATGGCTTAAGAGTTTCTCGAGGAGGTGAGAAGGGGAGAGCTTACGTCGATCGTCGCGTGCCGCCTACGGAAAGTTAGCGATTTAGAGTGCGTGTATCCGAGGAGTTAATGACGACGTTAGTTAATGACGGCGTGCTTTGATGTGCCGCTCGTATACTGGAAAAAAGTCTCCCGCTTACGTAATTGTTTTGTAAACTGAGCGCGATGCTTTGACGGCGACGTCACATGGGGGCGTAGGATTAAAATGTGTGTACGCTCTTTTAACAAGGGAAAAGTTTCTGCATTTCCTTCACACGTGCGAGTTTCCGATCGATAATGGATTCCAGCGATTTAGATCGCTTGGAACTGATACGATAGTAATCAGTGATTCAATTATAAAGTTGATGACCTTTTGAATCTATATATCAATTGACTCAATTATTTTCTTTCTTTTCTTTCTTTCTTATACTCTCTTTCTTATCTTTCTTTCTTTATGGGACAATATTTAATTAATTACATATCATATATTATAAGAAATAATAAAATGTTTGAATTTGCTTGTAAACATAATATATGTAACAATTCTACATTGAGAAAAAATATACTTAATTTTGATAAATAATTGTTTGAATAATGCTAATGTAACATTTATTTATGGGAAATAAATATTTGCTAAATAAAAAAAATATAATAATTAAATTAAATTAATGGTTCTCGTATCAAATAAACATATATTTATATTTAATAAATATTCAATTGACACTATTCAAACAAATATTATTAAAATTTAGTACATTTTTCTGTCTCAGTGTAGAGAGAGAGAGAGAGAGAGAGAGCATTTATTATATTAAAAATGTATCGGTAAAAGAATTCATAATTCCTGATAGTAGATATAGGTTTATCTTCTAGACGATAGACTAAGGGTGAAATGTACATACATATATATTTTTGCGCTTCACTCCTCATATCGAAGATATATAAGAGCTGCGCAAATACCGTGCTCGAGTTGTAGCATTTATTAGTCGTCTAATGTCAACATTATGCTACCTAATAACATTTCTCATTAAGACGTATTTTGATGCGAATATAAATGTATAACATACTGTATAAAAATACATTGTACAGGTTGCGAATTATTTTATTTTTTCAAGATGTATCACTTTACGATATTGTCAATCTCCGAAATGTTCGAAACGCCCTCTTTTCGCAAACATTTCTTAAATCATTGCTTTCTAACGCCCGTAATATTTTAACCTCGGTATCTAGCGCGACGAGAATATAATGAGCAGTGTATTTAATGGGTTAATTAGGTGTTGGCAATAAACTTACTGTTACGTGTCCAGCATTACAACAACACTATGTCGGATGACTATATCGGTTAGGCAATATCGCACTTACGGCACGTACGATCGCATCGGAGCTTTATTACTGTGAAATGAAAACGTTAATTGCGGCTTTTCATGTTGATCCATTACTGCGCATAAATGCTCGATTCATGTCGCCAATAAATTCCTCATTACGGACTTTTAAAAGATTTTAATTTCGATTATGCGCTTAATTTTTTCTTTTTTACGGCGAGACTTAGTCTCACCTGCCCTCCTATCTTGCAAAATAAAATAAAAAAAAAAGAATTCACTTTTATATAAACTTTATTCGGATCTTTTTTTGAATATTCTCGAAATCCAGTCAATTCAAGCGCCTTTGAACGCGGATACTCGACGCTTCGAGGATGGCTGAATAGCCGCCGGCTTTCCTCCCCCTTCGTTCCTCCAATCAAATCCACTTGGAGAGAGACGGGATAACGAGAAATTCCTCTATCGGCAAAGCGTTGCAGGAATATCTGGATATCCGATTCAATAAAAGGAAGCAGAAAGGTGGCAAGAGGGCGGGAGTCATAAGTCGCCGGAGAGGAACGCTGCTATATAGCGCACCTCTTCCGTTTTTCCCGAGGGTGCCGTCGTTTACACGGTGTTTGCGGGGGCGCGACATTTATCTCCGCGCGAGCGCAACAAAGGCACGTAATGAGAACATGTGTTGGACGCAGGAAGCTTCATTAGCGAGCCTGTTCCTTTTCACGGGGCACATTATGTCATCTAACGATCTGCAATGTGCAGATATCGCGATTTTTCGGCGTAGCGTATTCATGCCGTATGTCGTGCACTTTCTCGAATTACGAATCAGAAATAAAATTAAGAAATACAGCGGTTGATTCGACATTGAATCATTGAATGACTTTTGAATTAAAAATAATTAATATGCAAATTTAATTCTTGCAGCGAATTAAATTTGTTGAATTGTCCTATAAGATTATCTTGTAAAAACATTTGAAATATTGTATTTTATTATTTATCCTATCGTTATCTGATTTTTGCAATAAATAATTAAATTATTCAAGGTAGTTATCGTGAGTTAATAAAAGCAAAAAATGAAGATTAAAAATTTTTCGACAATTTATATTATATGAAAAATAAATTAATCGATTTTCTGTTGTACGATTGAGCAATATTTTTATTTACAGTTTACGTCGGGGACCAGGTGCTAATGTGCAAGACGCCAGTGGATATTCAGCTCTTCATCACGCAGCTCTAAATGGGCATAGGTACAATCTTAAATATTTTTTAAAAGATTATTAAAAATTATTGTTTAAAATACTCTTTAGTACTTTTTCGGATTATTAAAATTGATGTTCTCCTTTTTATCGAATTTTTTAAACATAACTGTATTTCTTCTAATGTTTCTTAAAACATTCATTTACAGAGACGTGGTCAGATTGCTGCTCCAATATGAGGCTTCCACCAATGTCGTCGATGCTAAAGGTTCCTCGCCGCTTCATTTGGCAGCTTGGGCTGGGGACGCGGAAATTGTACGATTAATTCTTAATCAAGGTCCATCGGTACCAAAAGTGAATCTTGCGGTTAGTATTATATTTATTATCAAAATGTTTTGTTAAAATAATCATTTTAGGATATATTTCAAAAGTCTTTAACACTCAGAGTATTTTTTGTAGTATCTTTTTATTGAAGTGTAATGCAAAAAATTATTTTTTATGATTACCAGAAATAATATCTTATAATTTATGGAGGCAGCTTTGATGAATGTCGCAAATTAATGTGTAATATCTAAAAAAAGCTCTAAATATCGTTTGGTTACAGACAAAGGATAACGAAACTGCATTACATTGTGCCGCACAGTACGGGCACACGGAAGTGGTGGCACAGCTGTTGCAATACGGATGCGACCCTAGTATCCGCAACAGCCGCGGAGAATCCGCGCTCGACCTCGCTGCGCAATATGGCAGGTAAATCGCACATACAACTACTATATCTTTTCCAGTGACTCAATATTTTTCCATATACACTTCATGATATTTGCGGATATTAAATTTCGTGATCTATATTACTATTTTGATTGGAATTCATGCTAAGCATCATTGTGACGTAATCGTGGTGTTTCTTACAGATTGGAAACTGTGGAGTTACTCGTGCGAACGCATCCTGAATTAATCGAATCACTTCGTAATTCTTCCTCATCTCTGATCTTCCCGCATACACCATTGCATTTAGCTTCACGCAATGGCCACAGGTAAGAATTAATTTATATTTGACACATTAATATATTAAGAGAATAATTCATAATTAATAGAAAGTTCCATTAAATTAACTATCAAGTTTATTATATTTAATAATACTGAGACAATATTATTTTAAAAACGCAGATGCGTTATTTTTCCTTTTTATCTCATACAATTTAGCAGTTTTTAATTATATTTGGCACAGTATATTATACAATACAATGCCGCTACCATCACACGTTCGAGTATTTTTGTTTATCTAAGGACTGCATATAACTTCTTCCCGCGAAATGGTTACGCTAATTACTGGATAATGCGCAACATGTATTGTGTTCGAGTACAACAATGGATTCGTTCGAGCTAACCATAACGATGTCGAGCCATTTGCAGCGCTGGCTATTAGAGCCAATCAGAGAGCACCGCTTACGTAATCCCGTCGAATGCGATATATGCGTCCTCCGACTGGCATGATCCGATCCAACCCTCTACTGGTTACACGTCCTATATTACTGTTCCGTCGATTGCCCTCTCGTCCCTCCTCGAACCACGCGAATGCATCCGATCGCATCACACCGTCAGCCGTTCTGTCCATCCGTGCGGATTGCTGACCGCCTCCCGATTACGAGAATCGTATTAATCACTATCGCCGAAACGTACCGACCTATATTAATCGTGATGGCAAAGCGGCAAAATTCCTTTGCATCTTAAAAAAAAAAATCGGTTTCTTGCTGTTTTATGCTGTTTATATTGAAATATATCACTGCATGTATTTAATGAATAATAAATCATCTGTATTGAACTGGAGTGGAAGAACCTTCTGTGTGGAAGAAATAATGTCATAATCGTAGCCACGCATCTTGTGTAATATTATTCAATTAACTGAACCGCGTAATAGGGTGACAAAGAAGGAAGAGCGGATAATCGATTATGTTGAACCCACATGATCAAATGACGAAGACTATAATCGTTATTATATTCCTCAATAATCGTGAGAAATTCTTTAATCTCTTAAAATCGATGATAGTAAATTTTATTTCAGTATCACGGAGTTATAACATCTCCGTTACCTAGTTATTTTGCATTTAGCATTTGGTGCCGAGCGATACGTTCTCGTTTAACAGGGCGATGCTAGTCCGTAATTCCGCTGAGCTTTTTGTATAATCGACGCCACGGAGACGAGAGTGGTGGGCAGCGAGGGGATGGACGATCGTAACAGTCCGGTTGGCGGTCGAATCGAATCGTGAATCGCCGCGAAACGGCAGTCACATTGTAATCGGGTATAACGCTGGTTTTTCTATGCAGCCTCGCAGCCGGTAATCGCTTTAACCGGCGCTTGCCGCTTATAATGCGATCGTATCGCGATATACAGTCCGGCGGCTGCATTTTCCGTCGATGCCGGCGCGAGGGTGCAACAGAATTGGCCGGGAGTGGCATGGGATGGGCGTGAGAGAGAGAGCGTGCAGAACGTGACATTTTATCGCTCGAATTTTGGTTAAATAACGGCGCGCGAGACGTTTGCGCCTGTACGAGTGCGAACGCGTACGCACGAGCTGTTTGGACGTTTGGGCTAGATCAGCGTTTCTCAAACTGCAAATATGGAAAACGCCATGAGGGAAATTTTAGCGCATTAATAAAAAGTCTGTACGAATTCATACACTTCCACTGTTGGTCCACAGACATGAATAACGGATCACTTGAATTTATGAACATTCATGCCAATAATATTTAAATAAAATCACGTTTAAATAAAATCATGTCTTATATATTCCTACTATATTTTATACATGCAGGTTTATCTACATTTTCTTTTCTATACTTTTTCTTTTAAACTACTATTTAAACTTTCTCTCTGTCCATTCCGAATCTATTTGTTGAATATGTCGAAAGATAGCGACATCTCGCAAAATTTGAGAGTCTCTGGGGTAGATGTACGCGCGCACGCAGGCACGTATGAGAGAAGGGGGTTGCGTACATTGCGATGGTCGGACTCACGCACGCGTTTCACGCGCGCACCACGATATTTAGTGGATCTACCAGTCCAGCTATATGGGGCTAGAACAGGAGGGGGATGGGCGAAAGGACTGATGGCAGAGAGGGATCAGTTTGGAGAGGGGAGGGGGGGGGGAAGGGAAGGACGGGGGACGCGGAGTAATGTCTATTATCGGATTCAATATCGATGCTCTCGGTAAGCCAGTATACAAATACCCCTATGCTACGGTAATAACAACATAGGTGCACGCGAATCCGATCTTCAGCCGCCAATCCTATATGCGACGGATGGCTGCGGTCATCGCAGTTGGTGCATAGTCTATATCCGATAGAAGGAGAGCAAAATCTGTATTTCGATTAGGCGCTGATAGCAAATGCATCTCTTATAGTCTTAATGGCTTGTCACTGGATAGAAATCGCAGAATCCAGACGTTTCGAGATCGCGTAAAACCTAGAAGCTTTGGTTTTCTGGTCTCGAGATTTATCGCAAAATCTAAATTATAACCGACAATTTATTGCTTTGTTTCTTAATACTCTTTAAGCTGGATTTTAATCTTTCTTTTTTTACTTGAAAAGCGTAACAAAATGCAAAACTACTCAAACACAATCTAACTTTTTCTTTACGTAATCATAACACATGTGGCTACTTTTAATAATTATGGAACCGTCTTGCAAATTATTCGTCTTGCATTTTATGGGTCTCGTACATTTATTACATATAAAATAAGGTGCAATGAAATATTTGCTTTATTGTTGCAGAGCGGTCGTGGAAGTTCTCCTTGCTGCTGGAGTTGACGTCAATACGAGAACATCAGCGGGTACTGCGATGCACGAGGCCGCGCTTTGCGGCAAGATGGAAGTAGTACGGGCGCTATTAGATCGCGGAGTGGATTTGGGCATTAGGGATTCTCGGCAAAACACGGTGCTTGATCTTCTGGGACAGTTTCCGCCGCATGTCACTCAAGATATCACAGCGGTGATAAAAAGTACGGTTGCATTCGCATACAATTTATTTTCATAGCATTACGACCGATATATTTATATATATGTATATATACATATACACGCACGCACGCACACAAACACGCACACACGCGCGCACATGCACACACACACACACACGCACGCACGCACACGCATACGCACGCACGCACACATACATACATATATATATATATATATATATACATATATATATATATACACATATATGTAATTAAAGTGGAACGTCTGTTGAGAGAACGTACGTTTCCAGTTTGCTGCAGCATTTAATTAAATCGCTCTTAGCCATATATAAAGATTTGTGTGTATATTTGCATAACGTTATATTAAGCACATGGGATTAATCTTGAATTCTGTTTCTGCATACATTACGTGTGAATAATGAAATGACACGTCTATAATTTTTATCACAACTTGCATCATATAATAATGATGACCATAAATTTTCATTTTTGAAAATGCTATACATATTAAAAAATCAATTCCGAATTTTTACCTTGTTTTCTTCTTATTCACTGCCTTGCATCTGCAATACTACTCTTTTTAATTTTTTTCTTGAAAAGATTTGTGATTATATGTTTTATGATCACTGTATACAATTATATGCCCTCGTCGATTTTGAAACAGGGCATCGGTCTTCCTCCGGTGTAGAAAGTGACGCCGATAGTGAGAATTTGCCGCCAATTCCGGTACAGGGTGGCGATTCATTGGGCAGCCCCTACGAAAATGTTCGTCCGGAGGATGATCTTTCCCCCGCGGAAGGAACGTCGCCTACTCAATGGCAGTTCTATCATAAGCCTCGGGACGACGATCGTCGCGTTTCCGGTACATCTGTCATGTCATTGTGAGTATTTTCTTTTACATTCTTTGCATGTTATTCGTTGCAATATTTTTTTATAACGCATATATCAAATCTTTCCCCTATTTCCTCTTAGTGATTCTATGATGTTGTGATGGATAACGATACGCTTGTAGAGAACATCTAGTACAAATAATATGTGTTCATGATATTAGCAAGTTCACGATATTAATTCGGTAGTAAACAAATAATTTACCATCAGAGAAATATTATGAGAAAATTATATATATATATATATATATGATTGGATGAAAGAGAGAAAGAGAGAAAAATAGAGAAATAACATGATATACCGACTATTCAAAGATAATTTCAATATATAAATATTTATTAGAATATTTATTAGAATATATTGAATAATCTAAGAAGTCAGTTTGTATCAGAAATGCTTCTAATCTGTCAGTTTTTATTATTACACTAAGTGTAGTAATAAAAACTGACAGATTACAAGCATTTATTACACTTTGCAAAAATTTTAATATACACGCATCGAACATTCATACATGTATTCTCATAATCATTTGAGAGGTTTGGGACTTCGCACGTAAAATATAGTGAAAAAGTATTTCTCTATCATTCAGACTCTATTTTCATAGAAGTCTCAAAGAAAAAAATAAAAGCTGCGATTGCATCGGGTAAGCGCAGAGGCTCGTAATATTTTGCAAAAAGGCTTCGTGCGCGCACAGCGGCTACGGCTGTGCTTTAATATAGAAGATGTTGGACAAACAAAAGCGTAGACATGGACGGAGCGCGGAGTGAATGAGTGAGTACCGGCCAAGCATTGGGATGATGACGGCTGGTGCTGGCGCTGCTGCTACCACCGTTGGTACCCGTAGGAGGTGGAGAAGGTTGTAGGTGGAGGTTCTCGAACCGAAAAGGGAACCTGGATATGGGGCGGTGCCAGGGGGAGAAACGTGAAGGTGGAGGAAGAGGTTGGAGGAGGTGGCACGACCGCGTGTAGCCCCAGCGCGTTAAGCACCGCTTGGCTTGGTTTAATTTTCCTGATGTAGGCAGGCGAGATGGTGGGTCCGACCGCCTCGTTCGCCCCTAGGTCACCCCCGCTGCATCACCCCATTGGTACTCTGTGCCAGTGCTACCGCTCTAGCTGCTAAGCCCGACTGGTTGGCTCGAGTACAGCGAGTGAGAAAGAGAAAGACGAAGACATAGGGCGATAGAGAGACGGTGAGGGAAAAGTGGAGAGTAAGGGAGCGAACAAATGAGAAAGAGGGATACGTAATATGTACGAGTGGAAGAGGGAGAAAGAGAATAAGAGAACGTGGGAGCTCTCGTTGATGTTCCGCACTTCTACCATCAATGTTTGACGTCGGTAGCCCCGGCTTGGCCGCCTCGAAATGAATCCATCACGTTAAACAATGTAAATGTTAGCCCGTCTCAGCATAAAACTAATAACCATTGCTCTCTCCCTCGTGTTATAAGCGCGTGGCCTCCGCAACCTCTCGGGGCCGCAAGCTCCTTTTTCGTTTCTCTTTTCCACATTCGTCGCGTTCCGTCCTAGTCGACGTGGCCTCATTAAAAAGTCGGCGCTTGTCTGTGAATGTCTTCAATTGAAGCATATTTTGTCAATGGAAGCTGTCTTTTTTCTATATGTATACACACGATTTATATTTAACATAATATGATTTTTACTCTTTGCTTTTGCGAATATTTTAATTTAGCATTCCGTTATTCGCAAATAATACATTTTAAATATTAAATAACATTAGCGTAATAAGATAGCGTATAATAAAATGCCGTATAAACATTAGTTAAAGTTTAATTTTATTGAGTGGCGTATAGTTGAATAGCAGTTATTTCAGCTTGGTCGATATACAAGATTATGTTGCTTCGCTTTGAATATGCGGTTGATTGTTGGTAATCGATAACGGTTGATGTACCGGGATGCGCGTTTCAGTGAAGACGAGCAGAACGGGGAACCGGTGAACGGAGTACGAAGGGTCCTCCAGCAGACAGAGGACTCCGACCCCAGTTCCGTCTTCGACAGCGTCTTTATGTCCCTATCCGACACTCTCAACTCTATAAATACTCTCGAAAGTTCTGACCAAACTCCTGAAGATATACCACAAAACATTACCAAAAGA
Organism: Atta cephalotes; assembly: GCF_000143395.1. Lineage (NCBI taxonomy): Eukaryota > Metazoa > Arthropoda > Insecta > Hymenoptera > Formicidae > Atta > Atta cephalotes. The sequence continues at coordinate 6,224,366 of NW_012130067.1, read as the reverse complement.
ACACCATTACCATCCGACACTACACGGTAACGCAAACATTTTGCACCGCATAGTTGCATTAAAAACAACATATAATTTATAATATCGAATCAATGTTTCTAAAGGTAGTTTTGATTAAAGCTTAATGCATGTACTTCATCTGTAAGACGTTTACCGAAAATTATATTCACGTACTTGATGTTGCTAAAGAATACTGCATAATATCTCAAACAAATACGATTTCGAGATATACTGTTGACGCAAAACGTAACGACGTGAGAAGTTTTTGTATTTCTTGCTGATTAATCGAGTGGAAGCGTACGTTTCCGACATTCTCGATCTATCGAGTCGATTTATCATCAACCAATAATAGATAGTCGATTGGTTCCGCTGAAACCCCGAGTTTTGGTTGTACAGGGGCTCCGATAGCGGACTGTACCAAACTCCACCCGTGCCACGCGGCACAATGGAGGGTAGCTTCGTGTCGGAGGACCTGTCCTTGACATTGCCCACGGGATACGGGGGCAGAGAGTTCGACCAATTGAGCGTATCGTCATCCTCGAGCGTCGGCGGACCGAGCCCACGGGACCGTCGTTGTTTGCCCAACGATTCCAGCGCTGCCGGGATTTACTTGCCAATGGCACCTCTGTCCAGCTCGCTACACAGTCCTGCTTCCAACAATAAAGTCTCGGTAAGAGCCCCGGTTATCTACATAAATTATGAAGAGATATTCTCAGATATAAACATATCCGTATCTGACGAAAGTTAAAGAGATAAAATTGCCTTGCACATTTTTTCAAATCGCGCGAATTAATTTTTTCGGGAATATTTGTGAACGTGAAGATATAATTCAAACAAACGTCTACCAACGTGAAGAAATATTCGCTTCTTCTTCCGCAGCCGACGCCGCCCAAGAAGCCGCCTAGACGAAATCTCTCGGTATCCCCGACGCACCTGCAAACGCAGATGTCTTTATCAGCTGACAGTTCGGTAGGGCCGAGTAATTACGAGTACTTGTTCTTGGCGCGCAGCGGTGCGCGAAGTCACATCGATCTTGAGCAGCTGCAGAAACGGCGTGATCAGCTGCGACACGTTACGCGAAGCGTGGACCAATACGTGGAGATGAAATCACGATTGGTTGGAACCGATGAAAAACGCGAGTCCAATGTGGAGCCAGTAGCCATAACGTCTATCTACGAGAACCGGCCGATCAAAATGCTGAATCCGCGAAGAAAATTACGCAGACATGCGTACGAAAACTACGAACCGGAGAATAGTCTGTGTGCCGACAAATCACCCTGCAGCGACGGTGACGTGATTCAGGAGCAAACGTTTGTATCGAGCGCGTTTCTCACCTTGAAGTCTTCCCAGGAGAGTCTCCTCGATGAAAGACGTGAGATAGCGGATGGACAATCCGCGTCAGAGAGTCGCGAGGCCACCGACAAACGTCTTAAACGCGTACAGATGATGCTGCCGACCAGTCCTACGCATTATGTTCAGCCGCCCACTCCTGATCATCCGCCGCCGTCCGCCATGCAAGCGGAAAGGTCCATCCATGAGCGCATTCGTCCGCTCAGTCAGGTAAGTGTTATCAGCGGTTATTACTCTACACAAGGTCAATATGTTGATGGATGTATAGTGCCAAATAACGATAGCGAATATAGAGTTAATTATGGTCATTAGTAGCGTGCAATTGCTACTTGATGTTATTACGAATCGTTCTAAAGCAACAATATTTTCAGTGTTTATTAAGAGAATCGCAATGATTGTTTTGTTTTTCTAGATATGTCTAGAACTTTTTGAAAAAAATCGTATTTTTGTAAAATAAAGTTCCTTTAGAAAATCACATTGGCAAGTTATGAATCGACAGATGGTTCTTAAGCGACTAACGTCATTTCCAATCTTCGCATTAACTCGAACGTGTGTGCATGTAAGATTCTTGATTCCTCACGAGAATTCTGCAGTTCATTTCAAATGGTATAGTGATCTCAAATGGGAGATCGCTTCTGCGATTTATCGCGCGGTACTTGGCGAAGCGTGCAACGGCGGCGTTCAACTTTGCATCGTCGACTGCTACTTGGAAGTGCGGCAATCAGAAGATATTTATACATATGTGTATCATATGTCGAGAGAAATATCGAGATAGTGCCGTTAAAGACGCGTCAAATTGTGGAAACTCCGCGGAGAACACGCGGGGAAATTTCAAAGCGTCGGTGATTTACCCGAAACTGCCGATCCTTTAAGCCTTTTCATGACATAAGATCTTAGCAGCGTGCGCTCGTTAAGGATCGCCATTAACGCTCTCACTTGACCTGGTGCCTTGGACAGTAGATAAGCAGTCGACATAGCGTCTTACCAGGTTACGTTTAATATACAAGCTGTGTTTGATCTGTGATGCGATTTACAAGGACTCATCCCTCTGCCTCGCTCGCTACCGCTGCCGCTACCTTCGGCCTGTCTCGCTCGTTTACTACCGTTTGCGCGTCGCCCTATGATCGTTCTGCTGTGAGACCGACTACGTTCAATTCCCATCCACCGCGAATGGATATCCATAGCACACGACGCAGCTTCCAGCGCACTTCTGCCTCCCTTCCTCTCCCTCTCTCTTTGCTCTTTCCACGGTATCTCTCTGCCATCCACCCCAGCTTCTCTCTGCCGTTCCCTATATGCATTCGCAATCCGTGTCTTTCAGTCAGCTATACACGCTTGACGAAATATTACACAGTGAATATATCCAGAAAGGAGTCGCTGAATGCGGCGAAGACGGCGAACTCGTATGCACAGTCGGTGATACCATATAACATCGCTTGCTTGGGAGATGCTCGATGTCTTCATCATGCAAATCGTCTATTTGATAGACATAGATACCTTCTTCTCGTAACATGCTTTGTACATCCTTTTCCTTCAATGAATTGTAAATCCTTCGTTCCCCGTTGGATTACTATAGGATGAGTCTAAACATATTTCCAGATTCTAAATTTAAATAAGCCCCAAAGCCCAAAGATCTGTGTGTTAAACAAATATGCATTGGAAAATTCAATCAAGAAGGTATTTTGAGGAAGCTATTGAGGGCTAACTTAATATTGCTAATATCGCTAATAATATGATTTACGCGACTGATATCGCAATATTCGTCAGTCGACTCACGATAGTATCCGAGCGTATTCTCAATTCGTTGAACAGCTGATATGATTCGATGATGGAAATCGAACGCTATTACGGCGGCTGAAGACAGCATGCTCGGCACACGGAGGCAGAGGGTCTCCGTGAACCTGTCGGAGGAAGGACGAAGAGATGGGAGAACCTTCTACGGATGGTTGCTTCTCACCCGTCAACTTCCGCGAATCCAGTAGAGCGGCAGAATGCAAGACGCCGACACCCTTTGAATAATGAAGCCCTCGGCTTCTATGCCTGTCTGACTTCGCCTCGCGAACGCTCGTTCTCCGTTGCCATAGGAGAGAGAGAAATTCACGAATTTGTAGCGACGGTTTCCGGCTGTCTCCTCGAGATGTTCTCGGCGTTTTACAGATGATACCGCGAACGTCTGTCGGGCCTCTGACGTCAAATTTTAATTGCGTTAGAGCCTTTCTGGAAACGCGCGATGAAATAGCAGCTTGCCGTTTCGTAGTTTGCACTTAGTAAATCAAAACGCGAGGTCTCATTGAGTGGCATAACGTAATTTTCGGTTGTTTAATACGTCTCGCTGTTAAACATAAATGACATTACGTTGACCATAGTTTAAGTTAAGTTGATTATAGCTTATTATTTATATGTATAATATAATATAAAAAAACACATATGTAATTAAATATAAATCTATATAAACTGTACCAAATTGTAACTTTAATTATTTCAGTATTAAAATTATTCATCTTCAGTTATTCATCTTTCCTTCTTTCTCTTCTATTTTTTATAATAAAAATAATTTTTCATGTATAAAGTAATTCCGATGTCAACTACATTGCAATATTTGCAGGCAATAATTCTTTGCGGATCATAAAATTCAAAAGTGCTGGAAAAATCGTATTATATTTGTCATTTATGACTCGCCGTCAGCGGAATCGAAAGAATTAATGTCAAAAGGTATAGATTTTTATTCGAATAAATAAATATGCTTTAGGTTGACCACGCGTATTTATTTTCCCTCCGATTTACATGGCATATTTCTCGCGTGCCTGCGTGTGGACGTTTCGTTTCAATAAATTTTCATCGCGATAGGATTGGCTTCATTTTTCCATCGTGTGATTTGCCGCGGCTCGACGCGACGCGGCTCACGGGGGAATTTTTATATCGACTGTAAATATCCGTGTATAAAATACGAATGTTGACAATTTCGTGATAACGGCGATACGCCCAGAGTAATAGTGGTCGCGGGCAAATTGTAAAACGCAACTGCCATAAATCCAACAACATGATCAGTACGAGTTTCACGGCAGATATTGAAGGCTTGGAAATTGAAGCGTCGAAAATGCCCTTTCCCGCAGTATTTACTACAATACAATACTGTAGCGTGTACTTTAAGCGTGGAATCTCGTTTCTTCTTCAAATGGCGCTGATTTGTCAATAGGTATACAAGCGAAGATCCCGCGACATGGAAACGGAAACGGACGAAGATCTGCTGCAATTTCCCACCGGTGGATCACTCAACGCATCAAGCGGTTCGTTGTCCAGCGTATCACTGTCCGACAAGAGCATGTCCACGGATAATGTCGAGGAATACTTCGGCGACGTGCCGTTTGCAGGTAAACAGCAACGCACGCTTGGCTGCACCGCATGACGCTTCTTTCTGCCCACGTGTACATGCATAACCGTTGTGTTACGTTTCTGTCTTTTTACCGTCTGTCTGAGACACCGCTGACGCGACGATTGGGACGTTTCTGGAGACGTACACACTAAAGCAAATCTCTCGATTTTTCCCTCTCGATTTAAAGTGTCGTTGATTCGTACTGCATTGGTGAAAACGGGCAGGAAGGTGTAAGGCGAACTGTGTATATATGTGTTACCTAAAAATCATGGTGTTGATGCTATAATAATTTTATATATAAAAGAATTAAATTACCTTCTTCCTCATTGTTATTGGTATTAACATTTATATGTGGCGTTATATGTGGTGTAACAGCACAGTACAGTTTTATTTCACGGAAATATTTGATAAATGAATGTAATAACGGCATGAAGACAGAAATCTATATTATTTTCATCCTTTTTTTGCATTCATTTCATTATCATTCGATATACGGATATATAAGAGAGATTGGAATATAATATAAACAACACAAAACCTATACTCGTATAATTAAAATATATACATTAGGAGCAGCTGGTCTGCGTAAATAATATAGTAATATTATAGAGTTATATTGTGTATATATATATATATATATATATATATATATATATATATATATACATTGTTCGGTAATTAAAATTTATTCTAATAATAGTTTGGTATGTAATATTGATTACCCAAGTTCTTGCATCGTCAAGGAAGTTGAGATAAGAGGACTTCATAAGAGACATACTTTGCATATTATGCACAAACTACAAAGTATTAGAATTATTTGTGCGCATGTATGCCCATATTTGCCGATATTTAATCCGCACAAATGATATTTATATTTTTATTATCAATTTTTACGGAATATTTTATCGTACATTCGCCCCTTTGTAATTTCGTACCAAAACGAACCTTCCGAGTCTGCTTCCGAAAGAACAGATAAATCACGCGGGGTGGTTTTCTCCCCCAGAAAAGAGAACGTTCTGTATAGCGCGCGACGTAGATCTTCCTTGGCTTGATCGAGCCGGACGTACTTTAGCGTCAGGAACACCGAAAAAGAAGTCCGAATTTTTCGTCGATCCTGTTTCGGCAGATCGGAAATAGTTCGTGATGTATTTTATTGAAAAATTTGTTCTATTTTTCTTTGATTTTGGGCGGCATCGATATAGAATACGGTCGGCGCATCTATTCTCCCGAAACGCGGCTCCGGTTTTCCTACGGTAACAAAATTTGCCGGTTCTGGATTTCAATCTTTGCCGACGCAAAGCGAAAGACGTGCCGCGCAAGCACAATCGTTGTGCAAAAAGCTAACGATCCGAGTTCGTTATTCGGGCTAGCTCGGTGCTCCCTGTTATCGATGGTTATTCCCGGTTAATCTAATGGATTAGGCGAAGTCCTTCGTAGTGGTAACGATAGAAATGTCGAAAATAGAGTGTTCATCGTATAGAAATGTTAGAGATATTAGAGATTTTGCGCATGTTACAATTAGAGAGACATATGGTTCCTTAGATTGTATACTTGTTACAATATTGCGATGTATATGTACCGATAGTCGCTTACATATCTTCACTTTTACCTTCGCCTTAATAAGTCAACAATGTATGCGGGATGAAACAGATTTCGACTGCGTTATATGTTACTTGATATAAGTAGTAAATAGCTAATCTATTAGAGTCTATAATCGTCGTATAAAACCTCTTTTTGAAAATATTTAATAAATCCAATAATTAATTACATATACGAAAAATAAGAATATATATTATATATAATTTAGTACGTTTATCTCGCATTATTAGCATTTAATGAAATTAAATTATTTTGTTTTGTATATATAATGCGTCTAGTAGTTTTGATGTTTACACAAGATTATTTATATGATGGATTATAAAGTATTCAACATTTGCATGTCGAATGTGCAGTTTAATCCAGCAAGGTAATTATAAGAAAAACTGTAAATGCTTGAGAGGAACTGAAATTAATGATTTAAAAGACTGGAAATATCACAGAGAAGAGAGTTTTGTTATGTTTTTTAATTAAAATTATATAAATAGATATATTAAAAAAAAGAGATATTCTATATATATTTATATATATGATGAATTGTTTGTATGTAGGTTTGGATTACCAATGTATTTTTATTGAGACATATCTATATTGAGAGATATACATATCTGATTTTGATATTCCTTTTTTTAAAAAAAAATAATATATATATAT
>NW_012130067.1:6215416-6217373 GCF_000143395.1 Atta cephalotes | reverse complement strand
GTATACGATTTTTAAATATATCAAAAGATATTAATCTCTATAACATTGTTAGAATTGATAGATCTTCTATAACATTGTTGAATTAGTACATCTTCTTTCCAATTAAATGGCATATCTTACGATAATAACAATATTAAATATCAACAATATCAATTGCATAATTTTTATCTTTATTATATACAAATTAATTGATATGCATGCAGCATACATATAGTATGATCATATATTTATTCATTCCAAGCGTAATAATTGCAGATTAATTATGAATTAATAAACTTAAATTGTGATTAATTCTGTGATTTTCTGATTCGAATATGCTTAGGACATGAGATTCTAAAATAAGGGATAGTGTCATCTGGTATATTGAATTCGATCAGGTAATATTACATTATCTGATAATATAATATTATATCTTATTTTGTGACTGATTTAATATTTTATTTTGCGTCGAATGCTTCGTATAAATATTATAATGACTCAATCTCTGTGTATACATATATAAAATTATATAAATATGCGCGATATATTTACATTTTAAATTTAAGCAATTATAATATCCTTCATGTGCTAATAAATAATTATGCTGCTATTGTATGCGATGTCTTGAGTCATTTTGTCGCTTATGTCTCTCCTCTGAGCTTTCGCATAATTTTTTTATCCTTCATAATGCCATTGTAGTTTGCAGATTTATTACCCTTTTCACTACAATCTTCAGTAATAACAGACCGGTCATGCGATCATACTTTAATATTTCTTTCATTTCCAAAGCTCCCGTCCCAAGTAAGATAATAGGATATGATTTTCAACATAACAAGATTTTCACACAATGAGATAAGTTTTTTAAATCATTTTTAATAAAAAGATCAATGAAAAAAAAATTGTTTGAATATTATATTTTATTTCAACGATAATAAACATTTTTCCTGTTGTTATCTTGTACATATTTTAAGAAATTATGTAAAAAATGCATCCCATTTTAAGTGGTAAGTCCTTACACAATTTATGCTAAAACATTTTAAATCCCAGTTTTCGATATACTTCCAATTAATCCAGAATGCAATAATATTTTCGGATTAACCCTGAAATGTGTAAATATGGACACTAGGAATAACAACTTAACTAAACATGTTCGCCAAGGGGAAAATTTTTTTTGGTATTAATTTATATTTTTGGCAAAACATTATTTATGATATTGTAAAGAATCGCGTTTATATCTTATATATGCATGTTTACGATTTATTTAACTTCTGTGGCTGCATACTCTGAATATTATATGTGATTTTTAGTGATCAACAGCGTGGTAGTCTTATATATCGTATATATTTGTTATATCCAACGTAAACATGAAGTGTGATTAAAACTCGTATGCAAAAACAGATACTACAATGTATTGTGAAAGATAAAAGTGGAGCAAGGTGAGTCTCCATGAATAACACATTGTTTTATCAGACTTATTTCGCTGATCTATTCTTGTCATTTGTATATACATAATGACAAATTATGCAACTTGTGTACTTTAAGTTATACATTTTCCTCTTCATACGCGTGAAACAAGTTTTTTATTTATATAATATACGTGAAAAGAGCATCTTCCAAATCTACGTAATACGATTACGCATTTTTCTCATGTTTCATACGATTGTACAAAAACTTAAAGTGGATATTTATTGAGACTTTGTCGGATATCAAATGCGCTTCTTATCAATATCGTGTTATTCATACAATTTTCTTCTTGATAAGAGCACGATACTTATTTCCGTTATCAAATAACTCAATTGTCCTAGGTTACATGGCAATACTAATAGATTTATATCTATTTAGTTTTTTGTTTATATTTATTCATTACACACACCACACACACACACACACACACACACACACACACACACACACACACACACACACACACACACACACACACACACACACACACACACACACACACACACACACACAC
>NW_012130067.1:6206680-6215396 GCF_000143395.1 Atta cephalotes | reverse complement strand
ACACACACACACACACACACACACACACACACACACACACACACACACACACACACACACACACACACACACACACACACACACACACACACACACACACACACACACACACACACACATGTATATATAAAATAATCATATATATATATATATATATAAAATAATCATAATAATTTATTATTATGATATATGCACATTGAGAAAATTATTAAATTCAGTAGAGAATTTAAGTCTGAGAAATCTCTTTATAACTGAAAATCCTATTAATAATTATAATACAAATTTTATTACAAATTTTATACGTATTTTAATACAAATCACGTTGCACTTGATAGCTGGTAAGTGGACGATTAATATGGTGCTTGCAATAAGACGGACGACATTATGACATCCGGTAGGATATGTGTTACAAGCGAATATATGTTGACTATGCGTTCCCAACCGCATTAACTCGTAATAAGATACGGCAATTGCCCATAGGCATATATATGCGATCATTTCATATGGTAATTCTAACCAATACATGTTGCGAGAAATTAATTTGACATTAATAATTTTACGCATTTCTTTGCAAATTTCTAAAATGCTTATCGTTAAATTGTAAATAATAGATAGATTATAAAAAGCAAATGAATGAATAATTAAAATTATTAAAAAAAATAATCTTAATTTTATTTAAAGCAGATCCTGGTGCTTAATAATTTTCACATACAAATTTTTATAAATACAATTTTTAATTTCAATTTATAAATTGCGCCAATTCGGTTTGTTAAACTTAAAATGCAATTGAAGAAACACTAATATTTCAAATTAAATTGATGAGCAATCTAATTTGAAGTATTAATATTTCTATTTCAATTGCATTTTAAGTTTGATAAATCGAATCGTCGCAGTTTATAAAAATTCAAAAAATTTATTTACAAAAACTTGTATGTGGATATTATTAAGCACCAGGATCTATTTTAACTGAAAATAGAATTATTTTTCTTAATAATTTTAATTATTCATTTTTTGCTTTTTATTAATCTATCCATAATTTACATTTTAAAGAAATGTCCTTCTGATTATCTTTTTTAAATTCATTTAAGATTAGTAAGATATACAATCTTAATCACCGTTATTTCGTAACTTTTTATCTTGAAATACATTCGATGTATTAAGATATCTATGAGCTGCTCTACTTCAATAACAATCTAAACTACTTCAATCTTATTAAAGGATGAAGCAACTGGATGACCTTTTACTTCATAGAAATGAATATTAATGAATGGTTATTGCACTCGGTCTTACGGTTTAAAAAAATCTGATTTTAAACGTCTCGTCAGAAGAAGCAGAACCGGAATGCACTTTCAGGCAGCTAGTTAACCCCGCTCATTGTACTCCGTTTATGACCGTAACGGAAAGTACGTGGCAGCCTTTGTCATCGTTAGGAAAAACAGTTAACTCTATGCACGAAATTGTAGGACTTCATTCGCGATTTAGTGCTGCGAAAATAAGCCACCATTGTTCTACTAGGACAACCTCCCATTTGCGATCTGTTTGCGACGATAGCATGCGATGCATTTGATAACGTTCAACGTCTGTCCCTCTTTTCGTCGCGAAGAAACACACGGTTATTAAGGTCAAATTTTTTTTTTTTCCGGTGAAAAATTATGTTGGCATAATGAGCACACATATATAACAAATTACGTTTCACTGGACATTACGAAAGGTCATTCTTCATTAGTTATGTTCGCTCGTCATTGGTAATTCCATAAATTATGAGTGCTGCGCACTTTGCCATTAGCGACGCTTTCCATTCGGCAATGAATGTCTTGATTACTGAACCGATGATTGATTCGCATTGACTGTACAAAATTGTGCGTCTATACTTAACGATTAATTCAAATTGTATGTTTCAAAGCGTTGGACACAATTTGGCAATTAGGCAATTGATTCTAAAAAGAAACTTATATGTAAACATAGTATTTCAAAAGTAATGTAATTATATATTTTTAATTTTTTTATTTTTTAAAGAGATATTTTGCTTTAAAAAAAAGTATACAGACAAATATAGTCTGAAAAAAGAGAAATAAGAGAATAGAATCAAATAAAATTAAAAAGTAAAAAATAATTTTCCGTATTAACTATTTCTCATATTTATTTTTTTCACACACTAAGAGAATATTCTAGTCTAGAACACGAAATTTTGGAAAATTTATTACTTTTGAAAAATTTTTTAAAGAAAACTACTACATATATTTTTCTACGCTTTTATACATCTACTTGTACATATTTATTAGTAAATATCTATACAGATTTTGATTAAATGTTCAATACTTTTTACGTAATGTAAATTTAAAAAAAACAAAAATAAATATGTGCTTGATTACAGCTTTTCAATTTAATCGAAATAAAAAATTCAATTCTTGAAATTCTAAAAGAATTCTTACTCATTATTCCAGTTATTATAAGTGTGATTATAGTTTGAACTAAGAAAACCATTGCAAATTGTTAAAATGATGCAGTTTTAAAAGACAAGTGTCAATGTTTCAACAAAATTTTTAAATTTAACATCTATAAAATATAATAGCTAGTTTATAGATATCTTAATAATTCTAATTCATGCGATAAACAGACATTTACATATATATAAAAATTGAAATTGATTGATTTAGTAGTTTCTGAGAAATCGTATTAACCAACTTGAAAAAATATAGCTTCGAAAAAAACGCGTTTAAAATTTCAAATAGAATTGTAATATAAAAAGCTGCAATATAAAACATGCAGTTATGAATAAAAGTTTATTTTTAATCTGTGATTATAATCTGTGTCATAAACAAATCATACAATAAATCCTCCTCTAACTCGAAATATGTATTTTTCATTTTTTTTTTGCATTTTTTACCTTTGAATGTGATGACAGAGCATTAAACACAAATATGTGCTCTATAACTTAAAAACTATATTTTCATTATTTTGATGAATATTAATAAAATCTTTTAGGAACTTATTTTTTAGATTCTAAATGTTAAAAAATATAAACAAATAGATTTTTTTAGTTCTAGATTCCAGAATATCCCTAAAAATTCAATTTAATAAATTTTTATTTAAAATTTACATAGTAAATTTTAATACATAAAAAATAAAATTTACATAGTAAAAAATAAATTTTCTATTGAAATATTTATTTGATGTATCGTTCATCGATGTCTGAAGTTAATAAAGCCGCTTCAAGCACCAACAAAATCGAAGGCCTGTTTTGCGGCTATCGTTAACATACCACATCACATTTAGTAGCAACGATGATTCGTATTCAGGAAAACGAAATACTTTGCTCGGTTTATATCCTGACGGTCGTTTGATCACCGCGCGAGAGACATGTATGCATGAGAGTATCACATTATGACATCATGCAGGAATGTGTAGACCGTGGGATGTGACTCACGCGATATCAAGTCGCTTCGTTCTTTTGGCGGCAATACTTCGGTTCGAAATGATTACTCGTCGCGTCAAGAACTCGCGATTAATCCGGTACTTATATACTTTATACTGATAAGCGATTCATACCGTAGTCATCAATGAACAGTGTTGAGATGTCACAAAATTATCTCGTGGTTTTAATCAGTGATTATCGTCAATTGGCTCTCTAATTAGCTCTCTCATTACGTGAAATTTCTCGTCACTTTTTATTTCCTCTTATTTCCTCTTGTGATTTTGAAAAATATATCATGTATAACTATATATGTGTATGCGCATATAATAACATAATAAGGCGCATTTGTTTCATTGCATAAGGAGGTAAATTTAAGGCTTGATAATTATCCGGTTTGTATATCTGTCTCTTTCTGAGATATATAATTGGTGTTGTTGAACAAAATGAGTATTCTGAAACCTAATTGCGGTGGGAAAAGAATGAGTTTCGCGTGTACGCGCGCGCGCGCACGTGCAATGTGCGGCGTTTTGATGAGTGTTATACCATTTCACCGAGTTCAGACTGCATTAGTCATGACCTCCAAGAAGTCTCTTAGAAAAGCGGACTAATGAACTTGCCGACTGCTCGGCACCAGTTTATCATTTACGTGAGATAATGCTCAATTGTAAGAAACGTATTACCAGTATCTTAATATCAAAATTATATTATCTTTACATTTAATTGGAAAAAAAAGCTAGTTGCATAAATTGGAAATTTGATTAGATTCAACTGGAAAGATATAAATCAGATATTTAGATTCTGTGAAACATTCTAGTCGAGATAATCAGAAATTCCATTACGATAATTCTGATTAATACAATCAAAATGCACATTTTGTTCGACTTGTCAATTCTTGTTATAAGTTTAACTTGACATTTCGCTTTTTTTGCGTTTATGTAGATAATGCGTCATAATATGCGATACCTACGATTTTGTTTATTAAATAATTTTTATTAAATAAATATACTACAAAAAAGTAATATCTTAAATTATCTTATATATGAATGAATAAATTAAATTTTTTAATACACATATATTGTATATAATTTTTATTATGTATATGTATACTTTTATACAATATATACTTACATTGTTATATAATTAAGATTATTTTCATTTTAACTTTGAAGACATTAGTTCACTTCTTGTTGATACAACCGAAACTTTTTTTTCAGTGTACGTCTATAAATATTAATGTACATCAGGCATTAAATTCAAATAAAACGCATCTATTTGCATATTGTAATTTCGATAAAACTTAAACGTATAAAGCTACACCAATGTGACAGTGAATACAAATTAATTCGATGCCCGTGAAAATCATGCCTAACAGAATTATTTCATTTAGATCAATAAATTTTCTGTTCATTAACATGATAATGATCAAGATGCGGCAAGATTCGACTTCTCCAATTGTAAGCGCACTCGACACGTCAGTATTCATTGCACTGTCGTCTTTCGATATTTCTTGCCAGGTCTGTGTCAAGATTTTCAAGACTCCTGAAGCTCGAAATAACGCATTTCATACGACATTCATACATCCGTTGAATGAATCACCAATGAAAAATGAATTTAAATAGAATACGAATAGCTATCTTTGCGTATAATTTCGCAGATTTTACATAAGATTTATTTAGCTAACAAACGATTTCGTTTATGAAAGCGCAAATGGATGTGGACTGTCATCTTTGGCATCGGCATGTCAATTATGCATATGAAGAGATTTTATAATCGCAACGTCACAACGTGTGTTTAGCAAGAAAGTTGCTTTTACTCAAATTGAGCACTATGAATTACTTAGACAATCACAATTTTTTTCAAAAATAACGAAGGTACAGTCGCGATTAACTGTACAATCGAGTTCGTTTCAATGTGTCACGTCCGTATAGTAAACGTACTTCAGCAAGATAGATCGTGGTCGATGGAAATCCCGACGAGAGAACCCTTTTCGATGCTTCAAACCGTGACAGTCAGTTTTACGTAAGCTGCTCAAAGAGATCTATTTTTATTTGCGAATTTATGGCAGAACTCTATCGTATCTCTCTTCGAACGTATTTCAATAAAAGTGTCGATTGGAGAAAATAAAAAATCGCGTTTTGATATCGCAAATTACGAACTTACCTTTATTAAAAGCAATAATATTAAAAAATTATCATTTAATAACAAAGACTTGGACTTGCATGGTTCTTCGATAAACGTAAGAATAACCAGACAAAAAAATGCCTCTTGAGATTTCGTATTTCTCCCGCTATACCATCGGCATCTACACGAAAATGAATATCCCAAGCAATTTTGTTTGTTGCGTGTTACCATCAATAATAAAGGCAAAAAGCGGATGATCGAGTGCGCTGGTAGCAAGATGAAAGGCAAGATCGGAGAGGTCTTCGTCTCACCACCGAGTGCAGCAAGCGTCGTAATTTCGGGCCGGGGTCTCGAAGAATGATAGTCCCATCTCTGAGGTCATCTTTCCACGCTATCAACACGCTGGGCCTCTACACCAACACGAGCATCGCACGGTCTCGCTCCCGGTCCTCATTCTCTTTCTCTTTCGTTACCAGGTTCCTTCTCGCGCGTATTATTGTTGATCGAGAGTGCGGGTGGTGAGAGGACCGAGGTCCGTTCTCACCTCCTTCCCCGCTGGCTTTTAAGCCGCCGCTACCACCACCACCACCACCACCACCATCACTGTGCCGTCGCGACCACCTCCTCTTCGTGGACCTAACACGTTCGAATTAGTCGTCTCGTTAACCAGACTCGTGGCGCAACGAAGAGCCTGGCGCGTACGCATCGCTTGATCAATTTGGTGTAAGCGACATAAAGCCACGAACGTCCGAAAATCTCATAGTTCTGAGCGCGCGTTTAGTCTTCTACGTCTTTCTTTAATAGCGTGATAGAATCAAAGAAGTTCACGATCTCATATAAAAGCGATTATAATCAAGTGGAAGTTCAAATGCTTCTCGATGTTATACTCTATAGACTGCCATATGCCAACTATGCTAGTCAATGACTACGAAACGTCCTTGAATACAAGCAAAAATAACATAGTGGTAGTAATGTAAGAAAACAATTATACAAATTTTATATTATGTGGAATTAATATACATAGTTGAATAACCGATATTTTTTATAACTATTTTATAGTTATTGTAATTATAAAATATAATTTATTCAAGTATGTGCAATGGACTTTCTATTTACTTTCTATTTACCGATAATTCAAGTCGACACAAATTCAGGGCTGAATAATATTTAAAATAGTTCCATTTTAAATATGTATTTATATGCATTTTACATTTTTCATTTTAAATGATTTTTGGAAAATAATTTTCATTTTACATTTGAAATAGAACCATTTATCATTTAATTATTTATAAAATAGTTAAATGGTTTTTCCATGTTATAAATTTATTATAAATTTTCTGTAGAATCATTGACGCATAAGAAGAACCGACTCCGAAGATTTTTATGAATATTCAAATAAACTGCAAATTAAATTGTAAACAGAAAATTAATTCCAGACAAACAGAAAATTAATTCCATAAATATCGAATCTTAATAAAAAATGAGTGTTCCAGCTTTATATAAAATACTATATACATTTCTAAAAATGTATTTCACTCTTAACATCTAATTTTGACCGTAATTGGCGCTTCTTGTATTAATTTGATTTATTCAAATAAACAATCCCGTTTTCAAATCATAATATTAAAAAATTTAAAATATTCCCGTCAGAAATACTTTATAATACTATAGGAACTTTGAATGATACTCAGGACTTTGAATTCTGTTCGAAAATGGATTTCAAACGTAAAATACTTTTAAAAAATGTATACCGCAGGAAAAACTATTTTGCATTCGAAAACTATTTAAAATACTTATTTATTCATTTTACATTTAAAATGGATTCCAAAAACCTATTTTGCATTTTACAAACTTTTCAAAAATATTTTACAATCAGTATTTTAAATAAAACTCGAAAAGCATTTTGTTCTGCACAAGTGTCTATTTTTCTTGATACATATATATATTCTATAAGTTTGTGGAAAAAAGAATTTTGCTAAAATATCTAAAAATTTAGGTAGATACAGATCCGAAAATAATTTTGTTGGACCATCAAAATTATATAGGAAACTCAAACATGCTGATGAGCAATGCTGCAAAAGTTTTTTCTATTCTAAGCAATTAATTAGGGCATCTTATATTTACGTAACTATTTTAATAATCCAACAAAATTTATTTTCAAATCTGCTAAATTTAGATACTTCAGAAAAACTTCTTTCCGTGTAATAAAAAGATAAAATGATACTTGTACCAATTTAATTATGTCTCTAAATGGAAAGCAAACACACATGCATTAATTCTACATACAAAATTTGCACAGTTGTCACCTACATAATCGTCATTATTGTGCCTTTTTTCTCTGAGTGTAGGTCACTCGTGTCGATCGCAGCCGATTTGTGTTCATATACCTGAAATTTCTAATTTTTCTGGGTTAAGGGAGTAGAATTTCTACGTTTATCGCAAATACCAGTTAAAAGGAACAGCGAACTGAAACGAAATTTCTAACATGTGTTTCGAGATGGAAGATATTGTCGACGACACTTGGAGTAATTAGCTTCAGGCTCGTTCGTTACTGTGAATTTCGGGCTGACGAAGTTTCGGTTGGAATCCCGAGGAAGCTCGCCTGGAATTCGTCGCCGATGAAGTGACACGCTGCTCACGTGCTCGCGCGCGAGGTGGTGGGGAACTATCGTGATTGCTCACGATCGAGCAGCGCGATCGTTTCTTCAGTGCCGTGCCGATCGATCAGACAGGTGGATCAAGGTAGATCGTGCACGCGGAACGTGCCGACATCGGTCAGAAAACTGTTGCCGGCCGGTAGTTCGATCGTTCCGTTAATCGGAGTGAGAGAGTTTCGAGAACCGTACGAGTGTCGCGTGAGAAAGGGAAGTGCATTGAGGTTCATTTGGTGTGAAAGAGAAAGAAGGATACAGACGACATTGAAAGACGAGGAGCGGAGAAACGTACGTCGAAGAGCATCGAGTAGGGAGATAGTGGACTTTTGTCCGTGGGTATGTCTTCTAAGTATTTGTGTTTGCGTGAGTCTGTGTGTGTGTGTGTGTGTGTGTGTGTGTGTGTGTGTGTGTGTGTGTGTGTGTGTGTGTGTTGTCGCGCGTCGTCTACCTACGTACGTAACGAAAACGTAAAACGTTAAATTTAGTTAGGTTTACGGTTAACCGTTAAACCGGTTACCGGTTCCGG
>NW_012130067.1:6176463-6206660 GCF_000143395.1 Atta cephalotes | reverse complement strand
GGAGGACGGAGGAAACGGTAACGTACGGTAACGAAGGACGTACGTAGTAGGTAGGAGTAGTAGGTACGTTTGTTCGTTCGGTTAGTGTGTTCTTAGTTATTAGTTGTTGTTGTGTGTGTCGTGTGTGTGTGTGTGTGTGTGTGTGTGTGTGTGTGTGTGTGTGTGTGTGTGTGTGTGTGTGTCTGTTGTCATGCCACGTGCACTCTGCAGAAACATTATGTGTTCAAAGTTCCTGGCGTGCCTCGCAAAAAGCACGATACTTGTTGCTCGTTACGCTGCTTGATGTTATAATAGTTTGTCCTCGATTGTGTGCGTTGAAAGGCCAACCGAAAAGAGGAGTTTAAAGGGAATTTATAGGAGTTACAAAGCTGTTTTTTTCAACTTGCACTTGTCCAAGATATGGTTTTTGTAGCGCGATAAATAGACACGACAAATCTAGTGTAATGAATTAAGTACAATACATACATATATAACAGTATACATATATAACAGTGCAATATAATATAAATAAACTTTGCTCTTTTATTGCAACGCAAATAATGAAATAAGTTTAAATATTAAAAATTTTTTTTAATATTTAAAAATTTTGTAATTTTAATTTTGAAATGAAATTTTTAGGTGAGTCTAAAGAAATAAAAGTATATCCTAACATTTTTTTCTTTATATTTTTATTCTTCTTTTCAAGCGAAAAAGTGACAATTTTTTAATTGCTTGCAAAAAAAGCAGAAATATGAAAAAAAAAGAGAGAACATAATTTAAACATATTTTTTTCCTCTAGAATCACATAAAAATTCATTTCAAAATTAAAATTACAAATTTTAATAATTTAAAACATTCAAACCCATTTTTTGGAAAACTTTGTTTTCTTAATGTCGTCGTTGTAGCAAATGAATGATTTGTATTCGCACGACAATATTATCTTATCAGTGCTTTTTTAATTTAATAATCTTTTAAATCTTATATGTATATAATTCGATTTCACTGCGATAAATTCCATTAAGAAATCTAAGCGTACTCATTTGTGCTCCGCATATGGAAAGTGATAGATAAAAAAAGAGAAAACTGGACAAAAAGAAGTTCGTCCATAATGAAACAAATTCTTTTATTTCTTTCTTATTAACGATATAGAAAAAAATGTATAACAAAATTTAAGATCGCTTCAAGATTTAATTTGAATTTACTGGCAAAATTAAACAAAACAGTTTTTGTATATTGCTCTTAACAAAAAGAACTTGTGTTCTATTTCCATAAGAACGTGGTTTAACTTTAACAATCAACGCTATATAACAAGGGATTTTCCCGCTGAGTGTTATTCGCTCCGTTTATTTTAGACTTGCGATTTTGTTATTCTTAGGTGGCATTCTATCTTTAGTTCTGGCACACGTCTTGCCATAAGTGTTACGTTATAATCCCAACTTACAAGTATTAGATACATGATATTAAGAAAAAATTCTTTATGTCACAGCAGAAATATACGTTCTATTTTTCACTAACTGACTCATTACGTAGTCACTGATAAAAATTTCAATTCGCAATATTTTCGTGAAACAATATCGTTCTGTGAGTTTTTACATTTAAAGAAAAATATTTTGTTAGTTGCATATGTAGCAAGAGTTATCGTTTCAAAATTCTGCTTTCATTGCTTAATGACTACGATGTAAAATAATGCTGTTGTATATGTAAAATTAAAAGTCAAATACGCTGCAACAATGAATAAAGCGAGTATTTGCTACATACCTAAAAGCACAAATAAAATACAAATTAAAATTACGAAACTTTGATTGACAAAATCACTTTTAAATATTTGAGCATTAATACGTAAATATATCTTAAGTCAATATATAAAAGACAATGAGAGAAAAGTTTTTGCTATTTGTAACTATAGTTGCTTTCAATTTACACCGATTCTCAGATAATTCTCACTTGCGACGTGATAATTCAGTTGAATATGCGTTCCTTTTGCATTCTGACAAGTGAGATTCAACTGAGTTTTTACCCATAATCTGCATAAGATCGAGATTGTTTGCTTTAGTGCTAAACTCGCTTCAAAGTGAGGTTATGAATCTGTGTTGACATGTGTGATAATTTTTTACCAAAGTAAGTAATTATATAATTATTTATTATATAGTTATTAACTATAGAATTTTTTACCAAAGTAGTGACGTCATTAATCTGAATATAAAATATTCAGTTCACTTCAGACTCAGTTTCACTTGTGCGTAAATGGAAAACAATTTATAATTGCATGTTATCGTAATTATGATTATTATTGCTACAATATTAGTAATAATGACTATATGTACAGTTCCATCACAAATTTATAAAGTTGGTCATCAAAAATGGTAAACTGTAAATTATAGTTATTACTGTCATAAAAATGAATTAGAATTATTATAATTTAACTACAATTTATAGTTATAAATTACAGTATTATTTATGGCTATAAATTATAATCATTAAATTATGTAAGTTATGATCATTATCTCGGTCATTACTTTTATAGTAAGTTTTATAAGCCAATCATATTTTATATGATTCTCCTAAAAATGGACTATAAATTAAGTAGAAATAATTCTGTTTATACTTTTATTTTCAACGCCAATATATAACAGAAATTTGCATCAAAATCTAAATACATTAAGTAGTAAATTGTTTATTTAGACCGTTCATTTTCGCAAAATTTCCATCATGAATAATTGAATGCAGCGATGTGAGGACGGAAATCGTTGAAGGTTTTCAGTCGAGTCCACATCAATCGTGGGCATCATTCTCATTCAATTCCCGTTCGCTTTAGCATTAGCATTTCCTATGACGGCAGCGAAATTTCCTTTCACGAAATGATTTTGCGCGTTACGTTCGCCTCAATGTCAATAGCAATCGGATGTGACAATAGTGTTGTTTGAAAAGTTCGAGTAACTAATTAGCGATTACCCTGTAATCGGTTAACACATAGAAAACCAATGAAGCAATCGCTTGCGATGTACACGCCTCTTGTGTTTGATGTAGATAACGATTATCTCTGAAAGATAATCCGTGCAATGGGTCAGACAAAGAAACTCAGGATCCAAGATTAACATGTATAGTTTATAAATAATAATTATAGAGCGAGAGAAAATATATTTTGCGCGAGATAATATTTGAATTATTAATAATATTATAAACTAAAGTTCTTCTTTTATACAAATTAATTATAATTATTTTTCAATAATTATATACATAGAGTGTTTCATAATATATATTGACATAATTTCAAGAATGAATTCGGAACGGAATGAATGGACTTAAAAATAATTCAAAGATTCATATAAACATTTGATCTTGTTTCTAAATTACATTTTCGTGTTTTAATTCTTCACTCAAAAAAAGTGATCTTGCAGTTATAGCGAAAATTATCTAAGTACGAAAAATTAGCTAAAATAGATAAATTTCTAAAGAAGAACTGCGATGTTGGATGTATTGCATCTAATCTAATGCAAATAGATGACAAAGATAGAATTTAGATTTATAAATTCTATGCGTATGATACATAATTTTCTATCAGATACAAAAAATAATTCTAACTGGAGCAGCAAAATATTTTTTTATGTGTTGTATTGTATAAACTGAACTAGAATAGCATCTTCACACATTTCTGTCTTACTAATAATCAGTAAGATGCGAAGTGCGAAGATGCGTGACGATATATTAGTTTAGTTTATTAACGAGGATTGGAGGACTTGCTGTCACAATTGTGGCTAACCTACATTTTGTAAAAACAGAGTAAATGAACTTTAAAGTTGAAGTGATGAAAAAAATACTAATATTATTTTAAAGAAAAAATAGAAAAAATATTAATTATTTTAATTTTAGAGTTTATTTAATTTGTTTTTACAAAATATGGGTTAGCTGATTGTTAAAGGAAGTCTTTCATTTAATGAAACACGAAAATGTTTGTAACTCGATCAGATAGAACTAATGTTTGTATGAACTGTTTATATTATTTTTATGACGCATTCATTTCTAAGATTATATTCACATGTGAAATATCCTGTATATACAATATTAATTGATGTATTATTGGCTAAAGCAGATAGCAAAATAAGATAATGCCGCAAAATACACAGAATTCTGAAACAATAATTTCCGCTACAAGTTCATATACGAAACTTACGTTGCGCTCCGACGATATACAAGGTCAGTAATTATCTGCTGCAACCGCGCTATCGCTTGCGTAAATCGTTGGTTTCGTTGGAAGCCAACAATTTCACGGGAGTTGTAATTTATCCAAGAATTCATTGCACCTACGGCCAATTGGGCTAATTGATAGTATATGAATTTAATTCAACTAAATGGTAATACTCTGTGGTATGTGGCAATAGTGCGTATTAACGCACTATTTCTCGGCACGTAGTCTTATACAATCGAGAGAATAATAGTACCAATATTAGGAAGTCTTTGTTACTTAATAAGATAAATGAGCTGGTGGGAGCTAATAATACTGTCGAGAATTGGATGAGGGCTAAAGAAATTTATGAATGATCGCGCGACGTTTATGATCCACAGAATTTCAACAAGCAACGTTGAGGTGCTATTTATTCGAAGTTTACTTTAATATAAACTTCCATATATATAGAAGTATTAAAATCATATATACTATTTATGAAAATATAAAATAAAATAATTTAGTGCCCAAAAATTTGTATTTATTGAAGCAGCTAAAATTAAAATCGATCGCAAGAAATTAAAATCGATTCTTGATAAATAACGTAACATGGAAATTAATTTACGCCGTTTTTACGGTACTTTGCTATATATAACTTGACATCTATCTACAGGAAGAACGTTTTATTTTTATAATCTTCCATTCGCGATTTGCGATACAAGAAACCAAATGGGTTTATTGCGGATTTTAATAACTTTTCCGATCGATCTAATAGTGTGCGGATAGCAGTACGGAATTAAAGAATGTAGTAGCGTATTTATGAATCTCTCTTAATGCTCATACATTTTTAATATCTCCTGAAATCCCTGTTTTTCTTTCTAAAGACCTAAAACTTGAGCAGCACATGCATTTATTTACGCAAGAATTACTTTAATGTTTATAGCCCAAAAGAATTATTCGCGGATTTTTCCTTTGCTTTAATGGATCGCATGAACATTTCCATGACGAAAAGAGAAAATTAAGATAGGCAGAAGTAATGTACTTCTTTAGGGTGAAATTAATGATCGCAATTAAGATGCAATTAAGAGTCATATGCAAGTTAAAACATTATTAGGATACAAACTCAAGAACTAACTTATTTAATTAATCATTTATGATATATAAACGTTAAACTTGCAACTGTTTATTGTAAATTTCTACAATTTAATAAGTCATTACATTTACATTCATGTAACATGATTATACTTATGTAATAAATAATACTCAAATATAAGAATCTAAAAATATGGAAGTTCACGATTTTGACAAATTAATTAAAGGGAATATTATATTAGGGATCATATATTTAGATAATAAATGACTCAAGTATATAAATTTAGAAAATTGTTAAGAACAACGATCTCTAAGAATTTAATTAAGATTCAATTGTAAGCTTCCATACTTTAAGATTTTTATAGGAAATGCGTAAAAATCTATAAAAGATCTTAGTATCTCATATTCAAAGATGTTTGGGCGTTACATCTTTTCTGCGAAGCCAAGTGGGCAAATCAGTTCTTTAGATAGTGCTTTTAAAGGGATGAGCAAGGAAGGATGGAAAAGGCGAGAATTTATGTAGTAATTTGTGTATATGACTTGAATAACTACCTACATAATATAATGTGGTTGAGGCTGGAGAGCGACGACGGTAAGCAGACGACGCTCTCCGCGATGGAGCTTTAATTAAAATTACGTACGTTTGCCTCTCGTAACATGCACACATTACTCTCTCGCCTTCTCCACGCTTCTATTTTATATTTTTATGAGCTTTTCATTAAGAACGCGCGTATGCATGCGTGTGTCTAAGTGTGTCGTTTGTATGCGAATATGTAGTACATAACGTATTCTCGGAGGAGCAGAGGATGTCTTTGAAAGAGCATTCGTGACGGCTTAAATTTGTCCTTTTTCTTCTCTGACCTCTGCTGGTGAATCCTCATTTACTGAATTATGAAAAAATTTCTATCGCGTATTTGCGAATTGTCGATTCGCGAATAACGAATAGTCCTCGTAGAGATGCCACAACACGAGTCTGTAATAAGCATCTCTTTTACGCGAAATGCATGAAGCCGTGATAAATAAGCAAAGGATCGTAGAAAAAAAAATGAGAAAAGAGGGAAATTGGGAAATTATTCGCACCTGTGTGATGTGAAAAAATGCAGTTTCTGAGTGTTTGAGGGGAAATTATGAGAAGAGATCGTACGATGAATATCTTTTCATTGCGTAGAGAGAAAGTATATGTGACACCCATAGAAGGACACAAATATTTTTCCTCTCATATTATATCGTCCCACTAACGCCGATTTGTTAGAAACTGCATTTGAATGAGATTAAAGTTTAATTTTTTTATTTCTTTTTAAAGAAAAGTCTTAATAATTTTTAATAACAATTTTTAATTATAATTTATTATTATTTTTTTTTTAGAGCTTAAAGCCCTTTTAAATAATGTCATTCGTTTATCAAATTTTTTATGTGAAAGACATCGTAGTTGTTCATAAATTTGAAATCACTTCTTGTCGATATAATTGTTTAACGTTTAACGTCGTGATATCACGAGTATTGATTGCCCTCCGGCTAATTCTCTCGTTGAAACAATGGCACATCTACAATGAATATTCAACGTGTCTGTAAATTCACTGGTTTGTATTGCATATGCATTATGATGACTTGAGGTAGACAGTAATAATTGACATGTCCGCGAGACTTGGAAGATGTTGAAATTGCAAAATGTAAAATAATTGACGCAAAAGTTTGAAGTATATGCCAAATCGATTAAAGATTTTCGTAGAAATTGTAGGGATAGAATATGATTAGAAATCTCCTATAGTGTCATTTTTAAATTTTGATGATATATTCCTTGGAAAATGAAAGAATGATACGTTTAAATGTTTTATACAGGTATGAAAATTAAACGAATTCGTAGAAAATAAATAATTTTATATAATATAGATATAATAATAAGAATAAATTGCGCGTTCCTATAAAGTTATTATTATTGATTTAAAAATAATAAGATAATTTGAATGAATCATATCACTTTCTCCTTTCTTTCTCTCTCTCTCTCTCTCTCTCTTGTATCGAATTAAAGCCCAATAAACAAACTTATTTGTTATTTTGATGTCCAAATATTTTGATGACAAATAATGTCATCTTATTTACTGAGAGAGAAATGCTGATAGAATTGAAGAGAGATGCTAATGATTCAGTTTTTTAACGAAGCACAGATGCTAAAATTAAAGAAGTCTATAACTATTTCGTCTATGCATTGAAAAAAAGTTTTAATTTCAGAGTAATATTTCTATGAGGATAATTTCTTTGAAATTAGGATTTTTTTCAGCGTGAGTTTTAATTTTATTAAAAAACAATAATCAATAAAGAACGATTGAGAACTAAATGTACAGTAATTGATGCAGTAATTTACGCAGTAATATGTTTTGATATGAACAAAAATATATTTTCCTTCTTATATAGTTAAATCGAATTCCATTCTTTCTAATTCATCTTTCTTTCTAATTCGTATTTTTTTTCTTAGCACTCATTTAGTTTTACAACTTTTCGACAGTTATACTCTCAGAATTTGTAAATTCTCCTTTTTATGTGTGCACTTTTTGATTAATTACATTACATTGCAACCAATCAAGAACATTACTTCAACATCGATTACTTCAACATCGCTAAAGATGATTCGAATAGAGCTGAAACATTCGATTTAACTATGTAAGAAGTGAAATACATTTTTGTTTATATCAAAACGCACTAATAAACTGCGCATTTAGTTCTCAACCCGTGTTTTATTGTTATTGTTTTTTATTATCTCGAGAACTCAATTTTTTTATATATCATTTTTATTTTAATTTTATTCTTTTTTCTGAATATACAAGTATGTATATACTTGAAATTTGTATTTAAAAATACTGTGTGAAGTTTTCGTATTAGTGAACGAATGATATCAGAGCGTGACGAAGAAGAACGATTGCGAGATAGTAATCTGTCGGCGTGCCAATAGGTTTGTTAAAGGGCTCCGTCACGGCTGAACGGCCGCGTACTTTGCGCCGCTTGCGGAACGTCTACGGTCAGACCGCATGCGGGATGGGAACCGGCGGGGACGGCGGGGGTGGAGATCGTCTCGAGGACGGCGAGGTCGCCTTTCGGCTTACTGGCGACCGGGATCGCGACAGGGACGAGAAGTCTCTCAGCATAATGAGTCCCTTCGACGAACAGGAGGAATGGGCAAAGATCTCGGAGATCATGGCGTCATTCGGAACTGGTCTTGTACGAGAGTCAGTGTTCGTCAGTGAGCTCGAGAAAGAATTTCAAACGAGACTAGGTAATCTTCTCGCCGCGTACATACTCCGCTTTCGATTTTGTCGGCGAAGATTTTATTGATCTTATAAGCGATTTCTCGAATCAAAGTTCATATTCCATTCGCGTATTTTTTTTTAGGAATTATTCGAAATCACTTTATTTTATTTTTTGCATAACTAAAACTAACGCTTCTTTTAATATTACACATTTTAACATTTAAAGCTTTTGTTACGATAAAGTTATGGAAAAATACTTTTGCATTTCCTATACTTCAGGTTTAAGTTCAGACAATAGCAGTCCCATCGTTTCCACATCTGTGGGCCAATGGCTGTCCAATTTGGGTTTCTCGGATTACGAGTCTCTCTTTATTAATTATGGCTTTGACGATCTTGAGTTCATAGTGAGTATAAGACTGCACTTCTCTCTCATATATTGCGATATAGAAGACATTGCGGAAAACCGTTTAATTGCGCGTGATTGCAGAACGGAGTGTTGGACGAGTCGGATTTGTGTGACATGGGGATCAACAGCGATCAGGAACGGGCTATGATCATGGACGCAGTCGGTTTGCTGAACAAACGAGTGGAAAAGCGTAGCGGTCATGGACAATCGGTGGATGAGTGGCTGAAGAGCATTCACATGGAAAATTATACGGAGACATTCAGGAAGCATCTGTACACCGACATGGATCGGGTCAAACGGATTTGGGAGGTCGAGCTGGCGGCAGTCCTCGAGATCCAGAAGCCGGCGCATCGCAAACGCATCCTTGCGTCTGTGAGTGGTCCGAATAGTGCACGCGCCCAAACTCGAAATGGCACAGGAGCGAACTTGGAAGATTTGAATAAGGATCTCAACACACTGGTAAGTGACAGATTAATTTACTATCTAATAGTATTGTGATGCAGTTCCTTTTTGCTGTGAATGATTTTTAAAAGACTGTTTAAAATATTCTGTGCTTCTCTGACATGATTTATGCAACTCGTACATATAATTAAGATCAGCACAAATGAAAAATTATACAAAATTAAGCTCATTAGTTGAAAAGCATCGATAAATAATAAAAATATATCACTTTTTTACTTTAAAAGTGATATAAATTCACAAAATGTGATTTTTTTTTAGTTATTACTTATTTACATGAATAAGTTAAGTAAAGATTATTCTATCAATCGTCAAAAGTAAATTAATTTAACTTCAGGATCTGCCAAATAGCACTCGTGTCGTTTTTAAGGTTTTCAAATACTCATAATATCTTCTACAAGAATAATATTTTTGAGATGTGTTATTTTCATAAATAAAAGTGAGAATCTTCTACAGAGAACATTTAGAATCAAAATAATTTAGTAATCGAAGAAGAAATTGTTTTATTTTGAATTTTGGTTCAGGATTAATATAAAAAGATTGATATTTCGAGTGTCACTTTTGATGAAATTATTCCGGATTTGTAATTTTCTAAGTTATTAAACTTGTCACAACTTTTTATAGACAAAAAACTTCATAGACGGAAGAAAATATAATATAATTTCATTATTTTACATTAAAAGCAGACATATAAATTAAGAAATATTTGACACACAAAGAAATATGTGACTCACAAAGAATTCCACCACTGATCGAAGAATTTTATACATTTAAACCACACGAAAGTAGACTGAATACTCGGATTTCACTTCATCCTATATTCATACATGGACTCAGTAAGCGCATAAATTGAGAATGAGAATTGTAATCAAATTTAATGACGTTATAAGCGTAATTTGTTAATCGATGTTTAACAAGTAATTAATATAGTTATATAGTAGGAAAACATATTAAATAGAATAACTGAAGAAGTAAAAGTCGAAATGTTGAATTTTAGATAAATTACATTGTAGTAGAATTATTAATAAATATTAGATATTATATTGCTTGTAACACAGCACCTCATTATTTGTAATTGTCACAACTTAAAAAAATTTTTTTAAAGGTAAAAAGAAAATGACATTTAATCATGTTTCTAAAAATATATTTCTTTTGCAGATATTGATTGATTAATTAATTATTTTCTATTAAGTTGAAAAATGCTTTTTTTGAAAAACCTAATTTTTTAGTTGTGTTACTTTTAAAGTAAGGGAATGATGTATAAAACGCAGAAAATGAATTTTTTTGTCAATAAATTAAATACTAAAATTCGTCGTCTTGCAAACTGATACATTGATAGGATCGGTGAACGAAGATAATATGTTCAACGGAGATGTCTGACAAGAGCGCACACTTCGCCAGCAAGGGTGGAATCGAGGGCGGGCGGTGATGTGGCAAGCTCGATCGCTTCCGACGTGCTTTTCGCTTGATTGCGTCATAATGTAAATATCGTAGCTAATTGGAGGCTCGGTATTGTGATGCACGCGTATACATGTGTTCTCTACGAGATGAGCATCTCTCGAGGCGCTTTTTGTTCGGATGCCTTCACCATGTCAGGCGTCGATAAGTACATCTCGCTACTCACCCGTATCTCCCCCGCTCATGTCCTTTTAATTAGCTCATTAAATCCACTAAACGTCTCCGGCGACCGGATCGCTCGGATCGCGTCATCCTCGCACTCGATAATCCCGACAAATTGGTCTCTTTTGCCTTTTCAGCCGGTCTCTTCCTCCCATGATTTTTCGCAGCTATCGAATTCGACGAACCATAGTTTGAACTCTGACACCCTCGTTGGTAACGCTTACGGATTTTCGTAGTCCATACGCTCTTCAACATTCGAATTTCATGTTCTCTCTCTTTTTCTCTCTCACTCTTGCGTTTTCATTTAACCTCCCTTTCGTTCGAGTCTTTTGCAATTTGTCGGAATAGCAATACCCGGAATTATATGCATAGGCCAGATGGAGCGGACGATTCGGGTTGTAATCCGAATTCGAGTATCGCGCCCGCTCGACTCGAATCCAATTTGTTTGCAATAGCTGAAATATCGCGACTATCGACGCCACATGATTCACCATTTTGGCATACAACCGGTAAAAGGTTTCTTTCTGCTGTAACGGTTTACAATACAATGCGTTTACGAAGGTAATTACACGCACAAAGTAAACTACGGGACGTATTCGACTTGGTAATATGCCGTATAGAACTTTGGGTGGCGCAATATTTATTTCTTTTTTTTTTTACATTGCACATAGTCTAGCGTTTCGTTAAAGCCGGTTGGTCCAGCAGATTCTTGTCATGATAAAGCTATAAAAAAATATCTACCAGGAAAATTGCAACCTCGGGGCAGACATGCCAGTTTCTATTCGGAATTGCACGGAAATTGGTATTTATCTGTAAGAGGGAATGTAAAAACTCTGCTTTTTGATATACAATTTTTTGTGAAGATTGCACGAGAGTAAATTTGAATAATTTGAATATTTTTCGTAATAAAAAATTTGTTGAAACGTACATACCTACTTTTAAATAACTTTTAAATAATAGTAAAAATTTATTGTTAACTATTGTATTATATGTGTTAAATTTTTTTTTGACGTTTTCACAGAAATTTTTATCAAAAATTAACCACGCGATTTGTGGGTTACTTTCGTGTCTTGATACATCATTAAATGCCAACGTTTTGTAAATATTGCAGTTCACTTCATCAGGATAAGAAAGCAACATATTGATACAGTATTAAATTGTTTCTCGTACTAATGAAGTAAACTGTAATATTTATCAAATGTTGACATTTAATTACATAGTTATTATATTATTATATTATATTATATTTTATTATATTATATTGCCCAAATAAAAACAATAAGTTATTATGATGTCAAAATGATGTTAAAATGATTCCAAAATGATTATTAAAAGTCATTTTTCAACCATTTCCAATTCATTATCATGACTTGTTCTGTTTGGATTGCAATTTGTGCTTAAAGCACAAAAGATTACGTATTCCGCGAACAAACGATCTAACTGCGCATCAGTCCCTGACAAATTGAGGATTGCCGGTCGGATGATCCGTTTGTGATGCGGGAACGGTCTCAAATCTGGTTGCGCGATGTTATTTCCGTAGAAGACGAACATACAGCAGCTGAAGGAGGAGATACGGGAGAAATTGCCGGAAACAACGGCGGAGGGTAACGGAGGCACATCGATAACCAGTGGCACGAATGCGACGGCCACGGGTACATTAAGGCACCGCAAAAACAGGCCGGCGCCTCAGCCACCCCAGCGACCTAGTTCGCATAATGGGGCGATTTCGGCGCCGGAACAGCTCGAGATCAGGGCTCCGTCCGAGCTACTTTTTGGAGTGCCTTCCACCCTCAAGACGCAATGGAGGCATCAACCGAAGGCTCTAGTCACCGGCTGCGTCACGTACGTCGCTAACGTAAGTTTACTCTTGCTTTTACGTTGTCTTTCTATCATCGTTATTTTCGAAAAGAAACCTATTTATTCTCTAAATATATATAATAATGTAGTAGCAATTATTTCCGTTCGTTATTAAAATTATTTGAATGGCAAATTTTTTCCCGCAACTGTATCATATGAGAAACAAATTTGTAGATCTTTTGTTGTGATATAGTTTGATATATAAACTTATTATATATGAATTGCATGAAAAATGTTTGATTTAAAAAATTTATGTTATTATTAAAAGATTATTGTTGAACTATTGTCGGTTTTTTTAAATAACTATATATGTTATAAGTTTACTTATATAATTTTTCATGTTTATAAAGTTCTGTTAAACTTATCTATTGTCTTATTCTGTTAATTATGCATGACGAGTGAATTATGACACTCGTTCATCGCTTCAAGGCCGATTGTGATTATAGTTAATTCGTAGAATGCAGTAATAGGTTTCGTGCAGAAAATTGTCCATTAATTCCTCGGAATATTTCAATCCAAGAGAGAATCCATTTACATTCAGAATTGTACTCAGAATATTTAAATAGTAATTACAGAATTCTTGTAGAAAGTAGATGTTCTGTGATCCATAATGCTTAAAAACTTCACCTAAATCGTCTGTTGTGTCGGTTCTTAGGAAAAAAGCTTTTTCTGTTTATAAATAATATAGTATCTGGGCTCCACTGTCGTCAAGGAATTACGCGGCACCGAGTCGACGAAAAAGTCAATACAGAAGCTGAAGAAGACCTTTCGAGAACCTAGAATCACCCCTGACATTATGCTGGCTATCTCTTATCGTGGCGTTCGTTTTCTCAACACGTTAACTAATGTAAGGTCCTTTTTTTCACAACAAACATTTTACACGTGTAAGACGAAAATAAGACAAACATGTTCTTTATGACCGATACTATAGGAACCAATTTGCGAGCACGAGATCCGTAACATTCATTGCGCCTGTCAAGATGCTGACGATCTTACTCACTTCGCGTATATCACGAAGGACCATGCCAGTCGTACGCACTTTTGTCACGTATTTTGTGTACCAACAATGGTAAATATCTATTTTATAGAGAACTTAGGAAAAAATCGCATCCTGTTACATATACGATTCTTTACGATTTTATTTGACGCTCGGACGTACGAAATTCCGTCATTCCGTCATTACAGGATCAAGCGACAGAGGTCATTCTGACTCTGGGTCAGGCTTTTGAGGTAGCTTATCAGATGGCATTGAGGGACAAGCTCGGTGGTCACGCTATTCGGTCTCAATCCGCCAATCAACTAGCAACGCTCGCTGGATCGTCAAAGTCAACGACGCCCGCCAAAATGTCCGTGTCTCCCGATTCCACGTCTGATTTCATCAGTCGTGATACGGATCATACCATGATACTCAATTCCACGTCGTGCGCGAATCCCAAGATGAAATCGAGATCGAAGTCCATACCTAATCCAAATCTCCATACCGTTAATCCAAATCCAACGCAGGACAGTAACTCCAACTCCAGTTTAAGCTCAACGACGACCACCGCGAATTGCAATCCCAGCTCGAATTCTGCCTCGAGTCCTAGCGCGAACTCGATCACCAGTTCTAACTTGAACAGCACCACTAATCAGACCACTAAGCCCTTGGTTACTCACGGCCGTTCCCATTCCGTCAACGACATCAAGGTAAACGGTAATCAATTGAAGTTAGCACCAGCGCCGGTGGACGATATTGGTATCGGAGTGAAAGATATGAAACCCGGTTCCAGAGCTCCGATCGCGCTCTCCGAGGAGCTGTAAGCTGTATTCCGAACCGAAATGCATGATATCGCTGTAATACATGATCGCATACCAGTCTATTTGACAGAACCGCGTTGTTTTTGTGTCGGCACAAATAACAAAGTTCTACTAGCATCATAGAAATGATTGTCGTAACGATTTTTCAATCTTTCAATTTAGAAACACATTTAATAGCATTTATAACGAACGTGAAATTGAAAGCAATATTTCATTATTCGCAAAATTTGCATAAAGAGTCATGCAAAGCATCATACATAATAAGGTCTGTTTTTTGCTGAACTTTTTGCACGTTCATCTTTTTTCTTTTCTTTTGTTGGAAAAAAAAAGAGAAAAGATGAACGTACAAAAAACAAGAATAATCATAGCAAGGAGTTCGGCTAAATTGAACAAATACATGTCTTTTGCGATTTGAAAATTAATAATAATTACAAAAACGCGCACGATATTCTCTCCGATTAGCGGTATTACTCGGAATTACGCGGTTACTGTAACTAGTATAGTTCCTTGACGCATAAGGAACGAATATCTTTTATTGTGTCTTTTTATGCGATTGGATTTGGTCATTTCGCCAATGGTGTATATATTTTTAATGGGATGCACTCGTATATATACATCACCGCCGGAAGGCAGGAACTTTTATGGGATTCAACTATTATGGAATATATAACGAATGATATGTATATGGCCTTGAGAATGGCGAAGGTAAGTAAGAGAACATCATTCCTCATCCTGCACCTTCAAACCTTGACTTTCGACTAATTTGACTGATTTTACAATGATGCTGTGATCTTGATCTTGAATACAGTGCAAGGTGCGCATTGGCCAAGATGATTCATCGAGACAAGTAAGCGATCGTTCACTGCGGGCACTTCCGGCGGATAATGAAATGCATTAAATCTTTCTTCCTTAGAACGCGTCGTTAAAATAAGCAGTATTATTACGTCATTAACAGAAGCATAAATTAAAAAACGCATTATAACGTGTTTTAGATATATTTTATAGACATGCATGACTAAGAGAAGTCGTAAGATGTTTTTAGACATACATGTTGAACGCTCACCACGATATTATTTAGCGAGATATAAAATTGCTATAATAACGTTGGATGTACAATTCTCAATGTGCAGCTTTAATCTGTCGCGGATAAGCTCGGCAGTTTCGATTTTCGCTCGACGTACATATCGGGCGTTTATTTGTCTTGAAAATGCTATTTGTGGCATCGAACGCGTTGACATTCGCCATCGGATCACGGGAAAGGAAAGGACGCGAAGGAAAAGGTGCGACGCGCTAATAAGCGCACCAATGCTCAATATCGATCCCTCGTTAAACGTTAACGGCGACCAACGAATCCGTTCCGTGTTCTCCCCCATCCCTCTCCGAGTGATTTCTGATACCCTATTCCCAAGTTCCGATTTCGAGTTGCCACCGTTTCCTCAACGTTTTATTCTCCAAGACTGAGAGTCCTTATCTCGTTTTTATATTTCGTGATTTTAGTGTAAAATGTATAATATATAGAAAGAAAACTAGATCGAAAGACAAAAGAATTTTAATATATTTATCCAGCGAGAATCTCGCGGATAGGAAATATATGCGAATATAGCATCGAATATCTATCGAATTTTACTCCTGGTACTCGAACACTATCCGTTGAGAAGCAGGTAACAAAAAAAAACATGTGACGCTTTCAAAAATGTCACGATTGATCAGAATATGCATTATACATCTATATACTTTTAATTAAGAAAAAGTATTAAGTGACTTTTTCTTCTCCGTCTATGATGCAATTAAACTAAGAGAGAATCAAAGTTCATCACAGAGAGAATCGATTCAACGTGAATCTGACATTATGGCATTATTATATTGATAACAACGTAATATGAATATTGTTCCATTTTTATTACGTGCGGGCCTAAAGGACTTGGGTAGCTATCTTGCAAAACTATCTTTAACGATGTATTAAGTCTATACAGTCGACGACATATAAAGAGAAGCTACAGCGAAATGAAACTTTATGTAGAGTTAGAGACACGTCCTCTTTGTATGTTCTCTCATCTAAACCAAAGAAGTATAAATATAAATATGCATACACAAACACGCATTTATACACACACACACACACACACACACACACACACACATACACGAAAAATATGAAAAGCAGAGAATAGAATTTATCAAGCCATCACAAGGGAAGAGAAAAACCGACAAACTGCCAAAACAATACACCATCATCAACCTTGATAGTAATACCCATACTTTATATTTATCACATTTACAACATAACTCATTATGCATTAATGATTATAAGATATCTACAGAATAGCCATGGACATCGACGACGGAAACTTCCTTCACTGCGAAACGTAACTAAGTATTTTATCGCATTTGATGTATTCATGTTTAGCAGCTATGTTTAGTGAGTAGTATCGATAGGAAGCATGTTCTATCGATGTGTCGATACAGGTATCATTTAACGGTATATCGTGTAGAAAACGAGGAAGAGAAGCAGGTACGTAGCATGTAGAAGATAATAGTTCTCATCACTGATGACTGCACGATAGTTTTTTCGTAGCAACGAGTAAATTCCATCGATTTGCGCGGCTGCGAAAATTCGCTCAAGCAATTGAAAATAGTGCCAACGCACGAGCCCATCCTGTACATTCTCGATCTCGCGGTTTGTCTTCCAAGAAAATATGTCGCAAGAAAAGAGAACAATAACTTTCCATTCCCGTTTTTGAATATAATACTTATACACTTAATGACTGACAAACGCACATCTCTCGCTAGTTATGAGAGGTAAATCACTGGGCCAATATTATATAATAAAAAGAGATATTAATAAGAATAAAAAATGTATTAGTAGACTGCTATCTAATACATGGATATTACAAAACTAGTATGTAGTGTGTATGTATGTAGTATGTGTGTGTGTGTGTGTCCATACACTGGACGGTGATTTACTCCTCGTTTCTTTCTTTCTTTTTATACATGCGTAATTATAGCGATATGTCTTTCTGGAAGGTAAGCTCGGTGAGACACTGAGATCAATATTGATCACTTTTGGTACCGCGATGGGTTTTTTTGAGAGACGTAAAACATATAGCACACAAAGATTCTCGGACCAAACAAGAACAAGCGAAAACATTTTCCTCGTTATGGATTACCGTTGAGATATTAAAGGCAGGATCTCATAATTGCGCTTTTTCACAAAGGTATATGGTTTAACTTTGTATCGGTTGGTACCGACAACAGCATAAGATTTATGCTGTCAATATTATATACAATTTTTAGACTATGTGTACATATATACATTGTATATATAGAAATTACACGGACCACCGCGAATCAGTTTCTTCCATTGATATACCAAAGAGAAGAGTAGGTGATCTTTTTATCATTGTGATTTGTACATTTTATGATTATCATAGTATAGCGATTGTTCTTTAATATAATTTGTTATTAAAAATAATATTTCTTATTATTTATATAAAAGTTATGTTGCGTATAACGCAATTAACGCTAGAATTATCATTAACAGTGCCGCTATTTTTTTAAGTTTACTAATTCTATATGGACGTGATGTATATAATTACATAATTAAATGTATTTATCGCATGCACGTCAATCCTATAAACGTGAGAGTTTCGTTTACTTTACTCCAATCAAATTTGCATAGCAAATGCATTTTGACACGTTGTCGGTTAACTCTACAAAGGTCCTAGTAACAGTGCAATTCGCTAATATGTATTTATATTCCCTTGAATAGAGTTTTAGATAAATAAATAGTATCGCAAGTATGCTATTCTAAAGTTATATCATGACATAATTTATCAACTTATTATTTCTGTATATTTTTTGTTATTATTCATTGAACGCTGGCAATAAAACATAATTTTTTGTTATAACATTGTTATTTTATGTGTAAGGCCACTAAAACATGAATTATACAATACGGATTTCAACAATAGCAGTTTAATTACATGCGTAAATGCGAATCGCTGTAAACTGATTCCGGTGGTAGCGTATCCGCAGTTCTTTGTATCGT
This sequence comes from Atta cephalotes, assembly GCF_000143395.1. Taxonomy (NCBI): domain Eukaryota; kingdom Metazoa; phylum Arthropoda; class Insecta; order Hymenoptera; family Formicidae; genus Atta; species Atta cephalotes. The sequence continues at coordinate 6,187,998 of NW_012130067.1, read as the reverse complement.
AAATAGAAAAAAAAAAAATCTGTGTACAGTTGTCGATATTACCTTCATTCTGGCTGCGAGCGCGAATTCATGCGCTTTTAAGGCCGTAGTTGGATGCATTTCGCGGATCGTTACACGCAAAATGCAACTGTTCCTGATTTTCGCGCAAGCAGAGATATTAAAGCCAGGAGTTAATATTTCGGAGCACGAACTTCCGTACTTTTTAATATACGAACTCTCTATATGCGAGTCGATCTCTAGTCCCGGAAAGTTATTAATTCCGAAAAAATGATATTCCCCGGTATTAATCCGCGTACCTGCGCCAGTGAGAGCTCGTGAAGCGAGATGAATGTGTGGAGTAATTCGCGCACAAAGATACAGCTCGGCGAAAAGAGCGGCATTCCTCGAGACAGATATATGTTTTTACATGCTAAAATTTTTCTTTTCTCGTTCCCTACCCGTGTAACGCGGCAGCTGAAAATTGCAATTCGTATCCACATAGTCGACAGGTGCATTATTGCGGGTGGAGGACGCAATTAATCATTAACTAGCTTAGGTAATTGCAAATATATGTACTCGCGTCTGGCGCTCCGTATCGAGCGTGTCGAATTTCGATCAGTATAGGGATATTGGAACCGGATATAATTTCGGTAAGTTCATATTTTCACGTAATTCCTGATGCCGTCGATACTTTGGAAAGCCACGGTTTCATCGATTTCGCTTCACCCGATCCCAGCGATCTCCTACATTTTTCAAATGTATAGAACATAGAATGAAAAATGAAAGATTTAGCACTTTTAAGCATATTTGTATCTTCATTAATGTAACGTACTACTCTTCATTAGCTGGTTAGGTATCTCGCAATCTCGCAACTGTTTTCGTCGATTCTAATTCAGATCGTGATTACTCATACGTAGATTTACGATTTCAAATTCATAAGATTGAGGACTCAAAAAAAAATATGTGCGCGACTATCGTTTCTGCAACGAGGTTGGCAGCAGATGCCAAGTTAAATATTTTTCACTGCCAAAATAAATGATGAATTATATTTGCCAATCAATTTTAATAATTGTTACATTCCAGCTCTTCGTGCAACTATTATTTAGGCAACTACAACAATTGTACTAATTTTAAAGTGGTATTTACGAAAAGAAAGATATCCGTCGGTTGTGTAAGACAAAAACATGATCTACCTGTTTGTAATCACTTAAATCGTGACACATATATATTAAAACGACTTTTTATTAGCGCCATTCTCTATTATAATGCTAAGCTACTCTGTAAATTTCGGATTAGAAATTCTCGTTAACGAGTGTGTTGCGGCGGCTATGTTCTAAGTATATATTCAAGATTGCATTAAGGAATGTCGAGACAAAATTGAACCTGCTCGTGGAGTGGACGAATAATTGGGCCAGAAGAACAATGCGGAAAATGAATCTTCACATATAGAAGTATATATATATATATATATATATATATATATATATATATATATATGTAGAAGTGTATATAGCGAGAATAAATGTAAAATAAGCGAACCAGAAGCGATTTAAAAGTTGAAATGTCACGGTGCGAAATGCCGTGATCGCTGGAACGGAAGAGTAGACGAATCTGGTATCGAATGGTCACGCTTTTTCGAACGTTACGCGAATGAGGCATTCAGAAAAAAAATTGGATATAACTCCGCACTTTTTCTGTCTCGCGCACAACAATTCCCATAAATATTAATTCAAGTTAAATTTAAATGATTTCTCTCTCTTTGGGCACAGAATCAAAAAGAGACGGAGAACCACTTAAATCTCAATTCTTTTAGCTCAATTATATCAATGAAATCATTTTTATGGGAACAATCCGCATTGTAGCGCGCAATCTGTCAACACGTTTGTATACGGAGTGTTCGTCGAACCTCACGAGTAGTTGTAATGCTTGTGCGAAAGAGTTGATAGGTAGTCGAGATAATTATACGGATATATCGGATTATACGAATATATCTGTTAGAAGTAGAGGCAGCGTAAATCACATTCCTACGTTGCATGACGTTCGTTACGCTGTGCGCATCGTTGAAGGAAATGAATTTTCCACGAGTCATCTGTTTATCGTTGCGCAATAACATTCGGCAACATTTGTAGTCATGGCGCAATCATCATTTACGAATCAAGATTTTGGCAATAATGAGCGTGAGTTTACGCTACTTTTACAAAAAAAAAAAACGATGTAATTGCAATCACCGCTTAAATTGCATTTATGTCACTTATTGCTAGAGCGGTCGATTCTTATTAGCGTAGTGACGATAGATTTTTCTCGCCTTTTAATGGGCATAATTCGCTACCGTTCTGGACGAAATTCTATATATTATACTATTTTTATTCCAAAAAACATCATTATCGTGGCTTCACAGTACGCTGCAATTGGTGGAGGAAGGTGGGAATATGTGATGAAATACCATAGTTTATGCATATAAAATATTGATTTCCCCATTTTATATAATCATACATTTTTTTATGTATCCATTGAATTATTTATTGAATTTTATTAATTTTTAAAAGAAAAACACACAGATAAACATCTAATATCACAGATGAAATAAATAAATACATATTACTACCTTTCCCTTCATAATAGGTGTCAAAGCGCTAAAACAATGATTGATCTCGGAATATTTACTATGATGTGGCAGGGAATAGTGGCTTGATTGTGTATTCTGAAAATTCGCGGTGGAACAATAAAGGAAGAGATTGTATTCGCTAATCGTAGGACCGTGCGATATGCGACGCCGACACGACGTCGGTTCTCCTCGACGTCGGGTGCTCCTTGATGTCGACTCGGCAAAGTCGCAGACTCTCAGACACTGGCGGACAGGAGTGAATAGGATATTCGTCGGGAAAACTTCGCGCTATGAATATTTATGTACGCTTTACGATCTCGCGCGCGCACACTCGAGAAGTCCGGCGAGTCGACGACGAGTCGAGGACATAGGATTTGTGCGGTCAAGTGTAAGTACATACTCAAATATATAGAGAAAGAGAGAGCGAGAATGAGAGTGAAAGAGAGAACGAGAGAAAGAAAGAAAGAGCGAGAGAGCGAGCGAGCGAGCGAGCGAGCGAGCGAGAGAGAGAGAGAGAGAGAGAGAGAGAAAGACACACTAACGGTCAGTGTCTTTTGAAATCAAAAAAGGAACAAATCCGTATGAAGCTGTTGCCGAGGATGCCATATAATAAATGCGCTATTTTATACCGAGCAGCCTGATTAGACGCAAACTGTCCCTTCCCCTATGTTCTTGTACACATTATATTTATTATTGTTCATGTTTACTAGAATGAATATATATATGAAACAGAGATTATTCCCTGGATATCTATAACGCCTTGAAAAAAATAAAACAGATACTTTGCGGGACATCGTTGTGTGTTCATTTGAGCCGACCAGCTTCTCTCCTGATTTCCTCCTAACTGACCTACTTTAAATCTAATTACATCGATTCGTTTAAACGTTGATCAATTCGATTACTCTATTATCTTTCGTTAAATTTACTTGTTGTGAAGTAAGGAAATTCATTTACGATTCTTGCTAATGAACATAGGACGATGCTTATTCTTTGGAGAATATAGTCGCGCTATAGGCGACCCTAACTTCTTCCGGGTGAAATTAGCATTGTTAGTCGTCGAATCGATAATGCAGTTTGTACTTTATATAATTTCTTCCTTCCTCTTCCGACCGACGGAATTGGTCCGCAAGGTAAGCAGGCAGTTCGGTAAAGATGCTAATTAACCAAGTTTCACAGTCTTAACAAAGTTTTTCGATTAGCCAGTAAATTGTTATACGATGCGGGCCTCTCCTGCCATGGCGGCAGGCAGGCTCGCCTATTATCTTCCCAAACAAACCTAAAATCGTACTGGTGAAACGCAGCAAAATAATAGAAAGCCCGAAAGTTTCGTCGTTAAAATTTGTCGAGAAAGTGCTGAGAATCAATTGGCAAGCCGGCTACGTCTTCAGAAAGTTAGTCAGCACAAGTCTTGACACCTGAGACAGCGGAACTTCTCGTGGCTTTCAGTGGAAACGCAATTACAAGCAGCGGAGTAAAAACAAAACTGAGATTTTCTTGAGTTAACAAACGGAATTGCAGCAAACGGAATTTCAGAAGTATTATTTTAAAATATTATTGAAGCTGTGAAGTATATAACAATAATGTAAAAATCTATGAAAATTTTCTGTCAAAATCATTCGAAATCATAGAAATATCCATGAACAATAAAGTAAATATAAAGAGAGAAAATATTAAAAAAGAATTCTGAAGAGAAAAAGGAAAAAGAAAAAATATGAAAAAGGAAAAAGAAAAAATAATCGTTCGGAGTAATCCTCTCTTTTACGAGAATTTCTACGTCATTATCGCGTAATATAAAGAAAAAGAAGTCCGTATAGTCTAGAAATAAGGATGATATAATTTGCGGGATTTCGGTTTGACAAATCGTTTTCATAATAAACCTAGTGATATTATAGCGCGTGTTCCACATCCTTGACTTTCGTCCCGCTTATCACCGCGATCTGACACGTCTCTCTCTCTTCGGCTGTCGAAACCACCCCTGAGCAAGCACCCCTGGCTACGGGGCGGAACAAAAGAAATAAACGAATACGCGGTGTGTGCGTGACGTTGTTATATGTATACGCAGGTGCGTGCAACAAGCGAGTGACGTCTTCGATGCGCGATTCGGGAAAATCCCGAAAATCCTGGATCCGCGAAGGACGACGTGCCTGGCAAGAGCAAATCGTTGATTTCGGTGACGAGATCGCGCTCCGCTTCGTCGACAGGCTTATTCTTTCGACAAATCATGACTCTCTCCCTTTTTGATCCCATATCCTTGCTCCTGCTTTTCTGAGAGCAATCCAATTTCGAGAAATGCCATCGCCTCGCTGTTCCATCGATCATTTCGACCACAGATGATGTTGAACATTCTCAAATTTTCATCAAATTATTATAGAAACTTTATTTTAATTGTTCAAATCATACTTATTCTATATTTTATTGTTAATATATCAGAGAAAATAAATTTTTTTTTCAAATAATGTATCAATATATGTGGCTTATACAGGCATGAACGAATTAAGCAGGTTTCTTAAAGTACTTAAAGTATCTCCCATACACATCTCATACAAATGTAGTTTACAGAATTGATTGCAAGGATTGCGATGCATCTTATGTGAGACAAGCAGAACGTTCAAAATAAAAATTAACAAGCATAAGAATTATATAAATTGGAATATGACACAACGCTCGCGCGTAATCACGTAATATAGAAGTCTCACAAGAATTTGATTGGAACAATATAAAAATTCTTGAAAGAAAGTTATTTAAACTAGCGCTTGATATCATAATTTTTGACACAAGCAAAAGATTATTTAAATGTAAAGCGAATGACACAGAACTTTTAGATCCTTTATATTTATTATTCTCTAAAACTTAATGCTTCTTCTTCTCTAACAATTTATCAGTAATTATTTTGTATTATTATTTGACATATTTTTTTTCTTTCATTAGATCCACTAACAACATCAGAGATATGTACTAACCAATTTATATGTAAATAATTTAAAAAAAACATTTTACTTTATTTGCAAAGTTCCTATTTTAACGTTAATTTTTATTACTTTATTAGATTTGAAAACTTAATGGACATCAGGTGGACTGTCTTGAGGTGATGCGATAATATAATCACATATAATATAATGCATAATTTGCGATAATTAAAACATGTTATAATGTATATTACATCGACTAAGTTGTTATAATTTAAAAAGTATATACAATAATATGGCTCAATAAAAATAAATCAATAATGATAAAATAGAAAGGCTACGCCAAACAATAACTTTTAATATTCAATAAATAAACATATGTTTCGACAACATCATTATCAATGTACAAATAAAAATGAAATTAATTTTGAACTATCTTGGAATTCTTTCGTACGTTGCCTAATTATATATATTTTATTGGCGATACAATTTTGACTACGATTATTTATCGACACCATTGGAGCAAAACTGTATGATTTAGATTAAGGTATACATTGTTATAATTTGTGTATATTTTTGTAATTCGATTGACCGTTTTATAACAATACATGATATGTATTGTTATTATCTTTTGTATATTAGTAATTGTTATAATTTAATTACGATTATTTTATGATTATATACAGATGTGATTTGTTTAGTTTTTTCTGTGATTTTATTAAATTATATTGTGTCCTATTAACAGATCTCAGGTTTTGATTAGTATCTGCAACTTCACCAAATGATATAATTACGTACCACACATTTGGCGAATAAATACTTATAAGAAGGATTGTCTAAAAGAAAGCAAATCATGTTAATGTTTCTTACTTCTTTTGTAATAATTTTAGCCAGCCGTTAAAATGTTCACTTATTCAAATAAAAATAAAATTAATTTTATTTTTATTTGTACATTGATAATGACACGATCATTGTCAAGCATATGTTTGTTTATTGAATATTAAAAGTTATTGTTTGGCTTCGCTTTAATGACTTTTTTACCTTATTTTTTATATATTCTATATTTCCCTTCAAAATATTTTATCTTTCTGTTGTATAACCGAAATCCTCATCAATGATTGATTGTCAATCTGATCTTTGATTGTCAATTCTGATAGATAAATTTAAATCTGTAGAAGGTAAATAAAATATAATCCGACTTTTATGACTAAAAACTTGTTAAAACTTCAACAAACATATCAAAATTTGTTCAGATTTTTATATAATCTGGAGTAAAAAAGTTTGTTGTTTCTCGAAGACTTCTATTGCTGGCGGAAGAGTTAAAATTCCACGTTGTCGGCGGAGGATTAAGATTCTTTAGATTTCTTATATCATATATTATATATAGAAATCACAAATTATTTAAGAATAAATAATTCTAGTCATTTTTTCAAATCAAGAAATATTTAGTAATAATGAACAGTGCCTGTTGATACACTTAATCCTAGCATCAGGAAACATCAGGAAATGGAATGTTCAATAATTACAATACGTTAATATTAACGTATTAATTTCTTGGCATGATGAAGTTTACACTAACGCAAAAAAACATAGGCGCTTACGAGCGTGTCACACAAATGACTAGTTACTACCCGGAAAGTTTCCTGAAAGACGAATGGAAAACGGAGCGGAGATTCTGGATGAGACGAGAGTGTGGGCTGTGCAAATTAATTAACGCAGCCTTGCACGACCCGTTTGCCTCGATGGAGCGAAAAAGGTCATCGGGCATGAGTTATATGTCAATCCTTACGGATCCGCGGCAAGGCGTAATATACGCAGTGGCGGTGGATAAAACGAATGAGGTCCTCGACGGTGGTGCGAGCCGCGATACGTTATCTACTGCGAGAGGGATTCGAGCCCCTCTGTCCGCTTGCTCCACTTCACTTCGTGATAGTCCCAGGTCAACGCAAGGGAGATATATCCAGGAGGTCAGATAAATTTGCCCTGGATTACGCGCCCGTCACTTTCATATTCATTGAAATACTTCACTCGAACGAGCGACCGTATTTTTCCTATCGAACTGTCCGATCACGATCTCTCTCGCTTCCTTCTCGGTTGTTTATTTCGGAATAGCTATTTGCCAATAAGAGGAAAAACGCATACGTTAATAATAGACCATCAAAAATCAAAATAGCAGAATTTAAAATAATTATACTCCCATCAACATCCTCTAATCAATTAGTTAGTCTGTTTATTTAAATATGCAAAGATAATTAGTTACAGTCTTATTCCTGTTACCTATTTAACTCTTTATTATTCGAATGTAGTATGTTCAAGATACTCTCTTATAAATTCGCTAAATTATGAATGTCATTTATATACATTATTACATTTACACCGAGAGAAAAATGTTTGGTATTTGTAACTATAATTACATATTATTATAATTATGATTATTACTGCTGTGGCGACTCGCCACCAGATGTCTAACGGGACTCGCTTGGATTCTCGTGAGCATCACAGCCACACGAATTCCGTTTAAATAGGATCTCGAACTAAGATTCCCCTAGGCGTTTAAAGCAAATCGCCACTACGTTACCTTAGTGAGTCTAGTAGTGGAAGACCGGGACGGGGAAACGCCGGAAACTGAATAACTATAATAATAGTAACTGTGATGTGTAGTTCTAGCAACAAATGTAGATAGTAAGCAATAAAATAATTATAATTATAGTTATTATAACCATAAAATAGTTGAAATTACCATAAAAATGTTTCAAGTGATTGTAATATTTATAATTATAATTTTAGGACAATCATATTTTTTATATACATTTGTTGCTAGAATTATATATTAGATGTAGTAAAAAGAAATCCATTATTTTTCCATTCAATTTCATGCAAAAATAATGGATTTCTTTTTACTACACTTAATATATAATAACGTTATTATTATGATAGTAATAATCATAATTATAGTAATATGTAATTACAGATACCAAACATTTTTCTCTCAATGTATTGTAAATTGTTTCATAATTAAAAAAAATATATTTGTATTTATCTTTATCTAAAGAATTTGTAGAATATTATCAATCTTTATTTAATTATAAATCATCAAAAAGAACAGCAAAAATTGTAATATAAATTATAATATAATATAGAAATTTAAAAAAAAATAATATGAGTAATATTAATTAATAATGAATTGGTAACAAATATATTTAACAGAAAGTAAAAAGGCAGATGCGTTTACCAATCCCTACAAGCAAGACGGAAGTCTGCAATAATAGACTATTGAAATGTTCAAAAACCTCATCAAAAGTATTACTTTATGCGAATCCCTATTTTAGTCGCAAGTTTCCGGAGGCAATACGTTCGGTATCGTCTCTGTGACAATATTTATATAGGGAGGATGCACACATCGTTTCTTTACCAATTCCCTTAAATCCTACATTCGATTTTCGAATTGCCATTTTATAAAGTTTCCGAAAGAATTGATTTTCGCAACGTCATTGTTATAGCATCTTATCCGGTGATTAAAGAACCATTACATCACACATGTAAATACAATGATAAAAGCAATTACGCACCAGAACAACTCTTTGGATCCTTTTAATAGGGACGTCTCGCTCGAGCGTAACGAATGTTTGTACAAACTCCGAGACAAACGGTGCGTGGCTAGATTTGTTACGTATCGCCGCGATGAATTGGCATTGTGTTGCGCTGCCACGTGGCCGAAAAAAGACCGAATTATGTTTTTCACCGTGCACACGTAAGAAATAAGGGGGAAAGAAGGGAAGAGAAGATGACCTTACCCAAACGAGATTGTCGAGATGCAGGGAGGGTGTTCGGCGAGAAAACATCCGTCGGGATCTACGGGATCGGCAAAGAGTGGTCCTCGACGACGAGGACACTCGGGGACGCGCCTGCACAGAAACGTCAGTCAGGCTTAGGACAGGCGGGATCTAGATGTTATCTAAGAGATGCGGCACACGGTTGTGCACACACAACGGGATCTACGACGCGATGCTACGCAACGTACACATGACACGAGTACACGGATGTCTGTACATACACGATACGTACATACCGTTAACTAATTATTCCGCATCTCAAGCGCGGAATCGAAAGAGCGCGTCGAATTGAGCTCGACTTTCGACCGCATCGTGCGAATCGAGCGCGCCCGGCGAGCCCGATCGCTCTTCCGCTCCGGTGCCCACGATGAAAGTAAATCTTTTGGGATAATGGTGACCTGCGACCTGGACGACGGGGCTAAAAGCCCGCCTCCGGATAAGTAATTGGATTTCATAGCGAAAAGTAGCTGAATTCTTTACCGTCAATATTTCATTACTAAAATAGAATTACAGCGAACCTTTATTTTTCCTGCGCGAGTCTTCTCGATAACTTCTGGATAAACTGTGCTATAATATCTTACAATTTGCTTAGAATCACAATCGGGAATTCTTGCAGGCGAGATATTATTGGATTTAATAGCTTTCGATTTTTTATTCATCCATTTCTAAAAAAGACATATTGAGATACTCGAATATATTTATTTTGTTATCTCTTTTTCGTAGAGTCGATTTAGAGTTCTTTCGCTGCGCTATTTAATTTATTTATATTTATGTTAATATAATATACTATTCCGAAATTACAAATTAAAATTTTAAAACAAAATTAAATTAATATTTTCATGTAGTCTTTGATTGTTACTAACATTTATATGACAATTCACTGATTTACTTTTTCATCAATCGACTTTTGAATTATCGAAACTCGAACTAAAATGTTTGACATCCTTAGGTTTCTCTTCGTCAAACACTCTAGGAGTTTCGAAGAAACCAGTTCTCAAACTTGTATACTATTATTGCATCCATCGATAAAATAAGAAAGTGTATTATAATAGGTACTGACTAGAACAAACAGCAATAAGTATTTTAAATTCAGAATAAATTACATAATATATAAAATATTGTAATAACAGAGATATAATAAATTATTTTACTTTTTCCGATAAAATTTATTTTTTTTGTAAATAATTATTATTTACTTTCTATGTATATAGTAATGAAATGCCCAGATTGTTAATGCCAGTTTTTTATCTTAAGAAAACTGATGTTATATTTATAAATTAATATTTCAATAAAAAATCAATGTTATTATTCATAAAATAAGATAAAAGATTTTATATGTTTTGTTATCATATACATCTAAAAATATGAGTTATAATTTTCGAGTCTAGTGATTGAAAGCTGTACATATATTGAGAATTAAACATTGTCTACAATATAAATTTTCTTGATAAAAAGATAAAATCATATTGTATATTCTTCAACAAAATTATATGAATTTGAATATTAATTTTAACTTAATTGAAACATCGATGTTTGATACAAACAGCGTGTACTATGTACAATGTTCAGCGATGGATTCAGCATCGCTCTGCTATTTAGTTTGTACGTATTAGCTGTCCATCACAGAGATCCCTAGAATGGTTAGTGACCTTGTTTCCATTAATGAATCAATGTGTAGGCAAACGGTTACTCAACGATGTGAAAATACGTTACAAACGTATATAACTAATAACGCTTTACAAATAATTATAATCATTCGTTATTGAGATTCATTTCTGGAATAATGTTAGCGTTATTGTTAGAGTTATTGCTCTCTATAACAGTAAGTACATATTTTAAACTATTATTTTGTAAAATTTCTATGATATCTGAAACACAAAAAATCGAGTTAAGTTTTAATAATTTTACTTTTTATTTGCATATTATTATATAATTATATATATAATGAAGGAAAATCTTGGCTATATATATAATTTTTTGGCTATTGTAGCTGTATGTATTTAATGCGACGTTAAAACAGTCATCATCACCACCGATATTGACACTCGCCGTTAGGCTTAACGCAGGAATTGCGCTTTCTATGTGGATTGGCCGCCTGCGTACGCCATATTGGCAGTATTCCTCTCTGTTTCACTCCTCGTTTCATCCTCCCTTTGGCAATTCACTGCTGTAGCCGATACCGAGATGAAGAGACCGGTAGCAAGAGGAGGAA
>NW_012130067.1:6168858-6176246 GCF_000143395.1 Atta cephalotes | reverse complement strand
CTTCTTACTTCTTCTTCTTCTTCTCTCTTCTTACTTCTCTCTCTCTTCTCTCTCTCTCTCTCTCTCTCTCTCTCTCTCTCTCTCTCTCTCTCTCTCTCTCTCTCTCTCTGAATTTCACTGTTCCATTCCACTTTCATCACACTCTCTCTCTCTCTCAACCATACATTGCGTCGGTGGACCACCCTTGCCCGCACTTCCTGCATCTCGTTACTGACGCCCGATGCACCACTGGCGCTTGCATTATAGTTCGTGGTTTTGGGTATGCGTTCGTATATGTTCACACGCATAGATACACGTGGAGAGAATAGCGGAAAGCCGTAGGTGTGTATACTATGCGCGTCGAATAGTTCGAGAATAGTAGCCCCCGGCGGTGACCGAAGAGAGAGAAGACCAGACGAGGCGCACCCGACGCCGTCAAACAATCTCATTATCATTCGATTCACGATAATAGAGAGAGCCGATGTTCCCGCCCACCAAAGGCCGACGCTTACATCGCTACCTTCCTTGTCGTTGCTTCCGGTATGCGGGATAATGTGTCTCATCAAAAGAGAAAGACAACTCATGCTTTGATAATATCCAGAGTCTTTAATAACGTATAATTGAAGTATACAGTGAGTGCAGAAAGTATTCGTACAAGGAAATTTTTTATAAGAAACATCTTTTTGTAGAAAATAAACATTAATTAGCAATTTTATACAATGAATACATTTTATTCTGACATAAACAAACAAGCTTCGCACGTATTCTTGATTGTAGAAGCTAAATTTTTCGACTGTACGAATACTTTTTGAGCATCCAAACAATATAGTTTTTAATTTTTGCTTAGTTTTCGGATGATATATTTTCTATAATTAATACACATTGTTTGCGATAGATCTTCGGATGGGTATTTGCATATGTGCACGTGAATTTTCTCATTTAGCCTTGTGGCCACCTTTGACGTGTTTCTTCTCGATTTATGAGGAGTTACTTAGGGTATAGTCAATATGCTACAAATGTTTTAAAGCACTTTTTGATTGGTCAATTTGTAAAATTTTTTTTTCTAATTGATCAACCAAATACTTCAAAGCATTTATAGTGAGACTTTGACTGCAGCCTTAGAGATTGACTTGGAGACAGAAGAAGCTTACTGAATACTTCCATTTATTGTATATCACTATATAGAAGGAAACGAACCACTTAACCGAAAAACGATTTACTTGACATACAAGATCAAAAATCATGCTACTACATCACTCAACGCACGGACATGAACGTATAGGCGTAATGATTATCCGCGGAAGAAAAATAGGGCGATCAGTGTATAGACATCAGCCAATAAGAGCAAGCACATAAAGCGCGAACACACATCTTTTTGGTGTACATAATTTTAAGAAACATACAGTCTATTTTATTCTTTATGAATAAATTGTTAATTTTATCTAGCAAGAAATGATGATTAATTAAACATCGAATCGATGTTAAATTGGTAAAATCATCGTATCGATATCGATTCGATGACACATTTCTCGTTTGGATAACATTTATTATTTAAAAATAAAATTTTTTAAAAAAATATTTTCTCTGTACGAATACTTTTGCACTTACTGTATATACACATTTGTAGAATATGCTTTTATCGTATAATTTTCTTGTATCTCGACGTTCATCTTCTTAATAAATGTAGCAACAAATTTGCACTATGTTGTCCTTTAAAAGTTTGCGAGGCATTTTTCAATACTTTTAAAAAGCTTTCTGGCTTAGTTTATTGGATGTGTTGCGATGTAATAGTTTTTTAGAGAAAAAGAGAGAAAGCTACTGGACGCAGCGCTGATAAAAAATTACTTATTTTGGAAACTGTGGAAAAGGGTATTTCAAAAATCGAATGCAGGATTTAATAGAGACAACGACAGAAAATGACTTTGTCCTACGTAAAAATTGTCAAGGGCCAAATGAGAGCGCCTCCGGAAATCCACGACTAAAATAGAAAATAGCTTTCAACGAGATTATTCAGCATTATAACAGCTGCACAGCTTGCAGACTTCTGTTTACAAATAATACAAAAAAAAACCATCAGTTTTTCTGTCGTAATATTGGTCGACAGTGATTACTCTTATTACTTTATTGAACTCGGCCAGCGATCTAAAGTCTAAACGGTTAAGTTCGTTTGAACGACGCATGACGAGCACAAAGAAAGCGCGAGAGGCATGCTGTAGTGGGGAAGTAACGCGCGGTGCAATTAAATAATTTAAGAGTCGTGGCGAGGAGAGCCGTATAGTCGGGCGCACGCGACGCGGACTTCAAGAGTGCCACCACATGTGGGCACGATGTAATCAGGGAAGTTAATTGAAGGTTTCTCGTCTCTTTCTCTCCCTGTCCTGTGCTTCCCTATCCGTCTCGCGCTCGGCGAGACCAGGGCTCGTGCGTAGGTCTCTGGGTGATACGCGCTCTCGAGTGTTCTCCCATTGGGGGCACGCGCGACTCTACGCGCACTTATTCTACGCGGCCTCAAAGTCGAGCCGATTGACTCATTCACCGGGAATAAAAACACAACAAACTTGTCGGCGAAGTTGAGAGAGGGAGGGACGAAGAACGTCGAAACGCTTGACGACACGAAACGAGAAAGAGGTCAGGAAGAGAGAGCGAGAGAAGCGTCCAAGAACGGCAGAGTAATCGCGCGGTTCCGCGTGACGTCACGAGCAGAAGGCATTCATTGAAGAGCGCTCGATGACTCTCGAGATTTGTATTGCCATTAATAACGAGGCGGGGGTGAGCCACATTCGTTTGCCCTGTCGCACGCCCGACGTTTGTTCTAGATGTGTACCACACATCGAACGTTATGATACTGTTTGAATATTTCTAAAATATTGCATTTCAGGATCGTGAGATCCTCAGTATCGTAAAATCTTACGACTTTCGTATCGTCCGTGTATTTGCAGAACGATGTCGGTATAATGTTGTCGACGGTACATTTTCCGGCTGTCTTTTCATTGTCGACTCGCTGCCTCGCTATCCAGCCGACACTCACCCGCAAATATAATTACTGCCGTTTAAGCCGCTTCCATTGTGTGCGGAACGCTTGACTTACCCGACGTCGCGCACAACCGCCGTAGGATGCACAGAGGGAACACGACGAGGGGTTACGACGGGGATGGAACGAAGTTTCGGCGAGAGAGTGAGGGGCTTTTCTCGTTTCTGGGCACTCGTAACCACGTGCATTGTTCGTCGGAGTTGAAATCGATGCCGTCATGGACGTACAGTCGATTCTCATGTCGGTCTCCATAGTGCCAATCAACTGAGAGGGACATTCGCGAGAAAAAAAATGATAAAAATATCATAGGTTTCCGAGTCTTCGATCTTAGATCTCAAAGAAATGTGCGATTAGAGTTATAAACTACATGTATAATCTTTATGTTTTCTTGTTATATTCGCTTTGATTATAATTGAATTAAAATACTTTTTTAACCTGATAGAAACAGAGTAACTTAGTATATCTTATATAGTTTTTATATCTTAGTGCCGAGATAATGGATTATTGTAAAATATTCTTTTGTACAAATATATTATTTAACATTCTTTCTTTTTTAATAACTATTCTTTGGAATATTTAAATATGCAATTCCATTAAAAATCCGTAATAAAAAAGCGTTACATTAATTAACATCTTTATTTTTCTAGAAATACTATCATAATATGCTATTAACGTGGTTATTCCGTTTAATATTCAGTTTCTATTTACTTTTTTCAGAAAATTGTGATTAAATCCATATGCACAATATTCTCAAATACTAATAAATAGAAAAATTAATAATGTATATGTTGTTAATAACAATAATTTTAATTGGGATGTAAAAACTCACCAATAATTATTTGCATAAAAAGAATCAGATGATTGCTCTGAATTAATCATCTGTATGTCGATTATATTTAAAAACTATATATAATATTCTAATCAAATAATTTTAAGAGGAATGTAACAAAAAAATAAAATGTAATCTTGAAAGCAATTGGGGTACTAAAACGCGTTATTTTAAAAGCGTTATGAAGTTCTCGGTTAAAACGATAGCATGGATTTCTTCTTAGATGCCAAATTGTTTCTGCGAAATCCGCAGCCGTCATTTCGCACGTTCCCTGGTTACACTGTTCGTGCATATCTCTCTGCTCCCCATTTTTAACGCATGCGTGAACATCGTATGTCATTTCGCAGGCTGGACGCGGAACAATACGATGCCAAAAGGGCGGAAGAAGCGCGACGTCACATCGACAGCAAAATTATGTCATTATCGCTATCGTTGAAAGCCTTGACAGCGTAAAAATATCATTAATTTCTCATCGGATATTTTGTGGCAAGCGCATCCAATTCGCACATTTCTCTCGCATTTATTGTAACAAAAAGGATTTGTAAATATGACATTTTTGTATGGGACAATTTTGATATAATAAACATCCACTCTGTGGATATGGTTGTTAATCTGCAAAGAATGTTTCAGACAAACAAATGACATTTCTATAGTTCTACAACTTAACAATCAATCTGTAAAGGCTTTCGTTATTAGATGCTCTCTCGAAAGGAGCTTTCTCTCTTCACATTTTGAGTGTTTCATTTGTCAAAGATTAGGTGCAGAAAAAAAACCTTTCGCGAAGAGAGAAGCTAGCCCTGTCTCTGTAGTCAGTCATTGCTGGGGTTGGTTTGAAGGGGGTGAAGCCAGGCAACAGGAATGCAAGCATCTGTTTCTGTATCCAGGTTTCTCATCCGCCTTATTGCCATCGCCATCCTTTTTCTCTCAGTATCGTTTTCTTCCATCTCCTTTTTCTTTCTCCATTGCTCTTTTGTTTCGAAGCTGCGAAGTTGTAACGTTTGTTTCCTCAACGAAGAATAAAATAACGACCATACTGCGCCATTATATTATTAAAAGAACATTTAGAAAGAAATTTTTACATTTTTTTATATGAATAATTTTATTTTATAACATTATAACATAAAATTAAATTTTATGTTATTTTATATTTCAATAAAATTATGAAAAAATACCATTACAAAAAAATTAAATTTTTGACTAAATTTTATTCAACAAACGCTTTTGATTTTTAGAATACGAAAAATATTATTTACATATTTATTCTTTTTCGACAAAAACTTCTTTCACTCATTCTATATTTGCTATTATTTTGATGATATCCTTTATATTGTAATATTTGGTTAATCAATTTTAATAAACAGAAAAAGATCGTATATCGGAGTAATGCAATATGGCAGCAAATTTTACCAAATAACTGCAAAGTCACGATGACGCCGAACATGGGGTAGCAATAAAAGAGCAATTTGCGTGCATTGGAATAGTAAACAGAATTGCATGAGAATAACGACATAATTACTCGCATATTCCTAATAGGATTTTGATTTCAATTTCGTCTAGAATCAATGAGGAATGTTTGATTTAATCTACCGAGAACAATTACGCTGCGCAATTTAACGGCGTTTTACAATATGATATAAAGCAGCTGATTCGAAAGCACTCAGGCGGTGAGTACTCGAGAGATTGATGAAATACGGGTTAAATAATTAATAGAATTGTCCAATGCACCGACATCGTTTTATATAATATCACGTTACGGCGATTGATTAAGCGAGATTATCAACAAAGTTACTCGATTTATTACATTGTTGCATTTTATCGTAAACGAACATTTTAACATAAAAAGACGAGCTTCAAGGCATAATAATTTAATTTTAGAATCATTATTTTCAACATACTTTTTTTACGTACATCACACTCTACTCTAATAATAAATGCATACTAAGGGAATATTCATAACTGCGTTATAAAACTTCAACGGTATTTTCCCACATTTACTTTTATCATGTCCGCTAATCAAACTTCCATCAGCTTCAACCTTTTTATCAGTATTCTATAATTTTTATCTGCTACGTCTCTCTTTTTCCCTCTCATTAGCATTAAGTAACAAACACAAACAACGCTGTTATGATAACGTTACAATATCAGAAGTTTGTTTGCAAAATTGAGTGTGAATCCCTCCGGCGTTTGTAAGTAGTTCGGGACATTCTGATCAGTATATCGTCTGAGTGATCGGTCAGGTGAACGAAATGCTTGTACACAGTTACACACAGGGACCCCAGGAAACGAGCTTACTGGTGCATTCTGGGTCCGCTCTTTGGCGAAGGCAGGCGAAGGTTCCTCTCGCGCGCGTGCAGCGGCTCCCGCGCGTTCGTTCGTCTGACGCTTAATACCGGTTTCACGGCTTGATAAGCCGAAGCGTGTAATTTTGCAGCGGCTCCGGAGTCGGATAAGCACCAGGTTTTCTAGTTAAGTGGACCACAAAATTCGGGGAAGCCTATATAAGGCTTTTCGAGATAGACGGTGATCAGTTGAGCCGCGGAGTTCTATGGTACAACATCGACATATCCGAGCGGAATTTTAACATATTCCCGCGATTTCTCCATCTAACTTAAAGCGAAACTTAGACGCAAAAATTATTATCAGTGAACTGTTCGAGTATAACTGTTCGATTCAAATATGTATTTAGAATCTCTCTAAGGATTTCATTATCTAATATATTTGCTGTGATATCAAAGATGGAAACGCATATTGACGATGGATAGAGAGACAGAGGGTAAAAGGTCGGGAGAGGAAACGCGCCAGAGACGTACGGGGCAAAGGCATTCCTCTGATTCAGGGACGTAGACAGGAAGGATGTTCGTCGAGTACCATCAACTTAACTTGTATCATGGCAGAGCGAGCACGTTCCCGGAGCTCCTTGGACGAAGAGAGCCAAGCCGGCATAATAAGCTTTGTGCATCGACTACCGGGAGAGATCCCTCTCATCGGGAGAACTGAAGAGCTAGCAGAAACATCAGCGTCGGCAGCAGCAGCGACAACGCCGAGGAGCGGTAATAAAAGAAGTCTTTGCCTTCTTTTTCACGCTTCTGCTCGTACTCGTGCCTACGTACGAGCAGTTGGAAGATCGGAGGATTCTTCGGTCAGCTTAGTATGCGATATCCTGCATCCTCTCGACTGAGTATTACGACACATGCCATCGAAAAATGCGGAAAGTTAATTACGACTTTACCATCTACGACGTGTCTCCAATTTTTAGCTTTGATAACTTTTTTGTCAAACTTTGCGTCATCTAAAAGTATCATCTAATGTATAACGTCTATGCAGAGAACATTCAGTACATCTCCATTTCATAACATCTCCATTTTTTTTTAGAGAGAGAGAGAGAGAGAGAGAGAGAGAGAGAGAGAGAGAGAGAGAGAGAGAGTAGTATTATTATATATATATATATAGTAGTAGTAGTAGTAGTAGTATATATATATATATATATATTATTTAATTTATTAATTATTATATATATATATATAGTAGTTAAGTTTAAGTTTAAGTTTA
>NW_012130067.1:6165098-6166405 GCF_000143395.1 Atta cephalotes | reverse complement strand
AATTTATATATATATATATATATATATATATATTTATTTAATGCCGTTATAAATCTAAAATGCAATTATTTAATACATAGCAAAATTAATGCTTATGGCACATGTTTATATAAAACTATTCGTAAATTATCAATTAAATATATGAAAAGAGCATCTCTTTTAATCATAATAAGCGCATGTTTCTTCATAATGAGACCAAACGTTAAATGACAAATTTAAACAAAAGAGTCTCGATATTTCTTCTTTTATTTTCGCATCTGTGTATTTGGATATAAATAAAACGACGTTTTGTGTGACATCTTCATGTTCATGAGTACGCGACCTGGTAAACAAAAGGACGTGTAACACACTGTGTTGCCGGGAAAATGGAAGCTACAGACTTGAAGCTTGAAAGTTTTGAGGGGAGAAGAGAGGAGGGATGAAGAGGAGTGAGAAGAGGAGCATCCGCGAAAAGTTAGTATCGTTGATTTGGAGACGACGAGTTCGCATCTGCTGCGGCGCGGCGGTTGAGATGGATGGAACGGAATGCAGATCGTCGAGAGGGATGTGGATGGACGAACGGTTGGACAGACAGTCGGATGCATCATTGAAGGGTTGCACAGAGTAAAAAGGGATGCCGGTAGATCCCGATGGCGTTGCACCGACGAGAGCTGCAACCCCATAGGCGACTATGCGCACCAGACGGTTATCGGGATGCAATGAGAGTGGTGGCAGAAGGCGGAGCGATGTCGATAGGAGGGTTGCTACCGGTTGTTCTCGCGATGCCCTTGACGGGGGGTTGGATCGGCGCGAGATTTCATGCGCGTAGAACCGCACCACCGTGGCATCCGTGCACACACAGCACAGGCCACATGCGACTGGCGGTATGCGACGACGCGCGCAAGACTTTTATGCTTTTTCTCTCCCGGTATATTTCCCCGCTCGCAATATTGACATCATGAATCTTGCCTTTTAAGATTTCGCGTGATTCGAAGGAGATTAATTGTCATGATTTAATTGGAAATTGTTTCGCAAAGAACTTTTTCTACCGTTCTAGCTTATAAAAATACTTTACAAATTTTCGAGAGAATTACGGAATTTGTTCCTAATTTGCTACTTTATTATCATCCCTTTATTTATATATCTTTTGTTAATTATTTTTATATTATAAATAAATAAGCATCATAAATTATGGTCTTATTAACGTGATTTTTTTATCGTTGTATTATATCATTATCTCATTAATTGTAACATAATACACACACACACACACACACACACACACACACACACACACACACACACACACACATATATATATATATATT
>NW_012130067.1:6160998-6165078 GCF_000143395.1 Atta cephalotes | reverse complement strand
TAAGTAACGTTAGTAGTAAGTAAGTAAGTAGTAAGTAGTTAAAGTAGTAGTAGTATAGATGATAGTAGTAGAAGTAGAGAGAGAGAGAGAGAGAGAGAGAGGTAATTTAACTAATTTCTTTTTTCGAAAAGAATTTTCTGAAGTATTAAGTTGGAATAAAAGTCGTAGTCATTTGTCATATCATGTCTACATTTTTTTAAAATTTGAATTATACTATTCAATAGAGCAAAGTTTTAGTTTTAAGAATTTGTTTTTTTAATTGCGCGGTACAATAATTTTTAATAAAGAGTTAAAATTAAAATGTTGAACAATAACAATAAATCTTAAGAATATTTAAAAAAACAACGGTTTTGTATAAGAAGAATCTTTCGAAAGTAAAGATTTTAAGCTTTAAAACTCTTTTTAAATTTAAATTTAAATTTCGTTCGTAAATTTTTAACAAAGTTACAGCTGTTTGAATTTTGAAGTTTGTAATCCTATGAATTTTTTGATTAAACCCAAATCATATCTAAAAATTTTGCTAGATACAGATCTGAAAATAATTGTTGTATCATCAAAATAATTATGTAGGATGTTCAAGATGATTGCTAGAAACTTTTGCAACATGTTTGAGGACCCTACATATATTTTAATAATTCAACAAATTTTTAGATCTATTTATATTTTCAGATTCAGTAAAATTTTTAGATTTTTAGAAAATTTTCAGAAAACCTTTTTTTCATGTAGACTGTTAAAATTGTAGAACGCGAAATTAACGCGAAATTATCTTCATCATATTATTGTTATCTAACTGTAACTCTAAAATATGTTGTGACAAAATTGGGTAGATACATGTCATTTAGTTTAACTGCGGATTTTGCTTCAGCGCATGTAACTTTCAACAAAACTAAATATTGTTAATTACTGTTCAATTAGTAGATATAATTAGCTGCAAGCAATGAAATAAAAAAATATATACCGAGAGGTCTGACGTAAGAGGTTATCATCCTTTGCTATCGACACAATGTTACGAAAATACGCTCTTCTTGTAACTTTCTGTATTTATACATGACATGCACATGTTACGTATGAAGACATGGTGAAATGATGCGGAGGATTCCAATATTCCGATACACTTCTGGCTAATCGAATTTTTTTATTCACGTGTATATTTTTCACACAGTACGGATAAGCCGCTTTACCTACGTGGGATGTGCACTCGTTCGTACGTTCGCATAATTCTACATCGCATGATCGAGCTAAATATTACACGATGCACCATCATCTAGACTCGAGATTAATCGACTCTGGCGGACATTGGTTGTGAATATCTGTTGACGGCGTACTGGGGTTGTAAGTGGGTTAAAGGCACTAGTAGTTGTTTAGGGGGATAAAGTGCATAGTTTGCTTGCGCTTTGGAAACAACGGTAAGTGGTTCGCTTAACGAAGTGGATTTGATACGAGCCTTCGCGAGCAGAATTAAATACAAAGAAAAGGCATAATCTAAGTAAATCGTTAATAACCGTGTATACACATTTGTTTTTTCTAGTTTATAAAATCTATAAGATAAAGAACTGCTTTAACTAAAATTAAAGTTAATTAATATTGAATTGCGTTCAGCAGAGAAAGTAGCTTTTCAACTGTTGTAAATTTCTTTAATATAATTAGTTTATACATTTAATTAGGAACTAAAAGCAATTAAGACCAATTATAAAGAATTTTATAAATGCAGTCATTAACCTTATGTTTTTAAAAATATGTTATATTTTTTATAGAAGGAAAAATTTTACAGCAATTATAAAATTGTTTTCTCTACTGAACATAGCCATTAATTTTATGTCTTTAAAAATGTTGTATTTTTTATAGAAAACTAATAAATCTGTAATACAAAAAAACTATTTAAGCTGAAGTTAAAATTAATAAATGTTGATGAGATTATGTTTTATGTTTAGTCTATGTCTTTAATAAGTTCATTTTTTTATAAATTGTTATTCGCAAATTCTATATATAGACATGAAAGGTTATAATACAAAGAGATCGGAATACAAGTGTGTGTCTCTCTACAAATGTCATTGAAAAAAATACATCCATTAATCGAGAACTCATTGTGCCACGTTATATTGTCAGAACCATCAACCAGTCCAGACAGAGAGTTCGAGCACGAAATTTTATGCCTTTTCTCTCGTTTCATCTTTCGAGTTATCGTTCTTACTTAATTCTACAAAGTACCGAATCGACAGGATCCTAATTCGGATCGGTGGCGTCGAGCAGGGAGACGGTTGAAGTACTCGTTGATTTCCCTTTTTCATATTCGATATAATCTGCCGCGGCATTGTATTCATTGAAAACGAGTCAACCGCACGCAAGATCAGGAGTTGGGCATTACGAACGAGAGTAGATCATGGAGGCATCGGCTTGTTCGCGATGACGCCGCAATGGTGGTAGTAGTAGTAGTGGTGACGGTGGGTAGGTCGTTGCGGTGGTTGGATGTATGGTTAGTTGGCAGGTAGGTAGGCTGACTGGTTGGCTGGATCGTTTCCCACTCCAACTAATGAAAGGAGATTCGTGGCAGGGTCTGGAGGTTGTCCGTTTGCTCGAGGTTTAAAGTCGATATGTCCTCTTCATCATGAATCACAACGAAACAGGATACAGGAACCAGAGTAAGGGACGAACTATGAGATTATCCATCTCTTCGTGTTAGAATCTCTTTGTAAAAGAAAAGATTCTAGTTTCGTTATTTATAATTTTTGGCTCACGTAAAATCTGTTTTATTTGCATTTGTGTAATTTATATTGATTGAATATATGCAGATGCAATGTTATAATTCGTGTATATAATATAAATTGTGTATATAATATTGCTTCAATTGATGATTTAAGATAAAGTGCTTTTGCTTAAAAATGTATTCAATTAATTATACTTAACTTATTTATTTAAATATAATAAGTTATAATTAAATGCCTTCAACGGTCTAATTGGATCTTGAATGGTTTCTTATATAATTTTACGTGAATTTATATACTACGTGTATAATCCTTTAAACTATGAATTAAAATGATTTTTGCAATAAAATTATTTACAGATTTCAGTACTTATTCAGCATTATTATCGTTCGAAGATGCTTATGATCATCAAATTGTTAAATAATTAATTTAACTTGTAATACACTGTAATTCGGTGTTAATTTAACTTGTACATGAAAATTCAGTGGAGTTTGCATTTCAAGATTGAACAATCATTTCAATGCGCAGTTTAAAGGACTATACACATGTAGTATTTGTATAAATTTATAAACATAGAATTTTATAAGAGCACTCAAGATCCAGCTAGAAGATCGTTGAAGACATTTATTTTCTATTGGTTTTCACATGTATAGTCCTATGAAATTCTTATTATTATTAGTTTAATATTGTATATTTATTTATTGAAGTGAATTTCATTAAAAGCGTTTAGTTATGATAAACGTTATGAGTTCTTTGAATAAATTTCCAAGGTAATTTTTTCACAGTATATTGCTTATGTACTACGAATTATACCTACCTATGTAAAAGTCTAAAGCTTAAAAACACACCTCAACAGTATGCAAATTAATATCTTTATAAAATTTGCATTAGGGTGAATACTGATTCATGAGAACGCAAGAGCTTCGAGTATTTGTTAATATATTATGAACAATATAGAATGAGAACGGTACAGCTGCCCGCGCACAAAAACAAAAAGACTCGTGAAAAATTACATTTGTCAGCAGTATTGTATTGTCGAATAATACATGGATTAATAAAAATATATTTTATGTGATTTAATTGAAAGTCGTTTTATCCTTCAACTAGATTAATACTTTTAATATTTGTTTTAATATCGAATGAAGAATAGCAGCACATAAAATTGTAAGGACAATAAAAAAAACAATCAATTGAAAACGAGCGGCGTATTCTCTCTAGCGCAATAAACGGATTTAATATCTTAAGTAAATTATACAACATCTACTCGAAAAAATCAATATTATGTTTCTGTTATAGATTAAATCTAATTGGGATGTATCACGCATAAATTTTTTTTAATTATATATATATATATATATATATATATATTATTATTTAA
>NW_012130067.1:6149090-6160156 GCF_000143395.1 Atta cephalotes | reverse complement strand
TTATTATATACTATACTCNTATATATANATATACACACACACACACACACACACACACACACACACACACACACACACACACACATATATATATATATATTGCGAATAAATATTTTATAGTTATATGTAACTATATACGTATTTTATGGTGTTTATTATAACATTGAATATAATCATGCCTTCGAAAATGGATGAGTACGTAGTATTGGAGTGGCTTTTGAGTGCATTAATGAGAGAAGAGGGTGTGCGTAATTTACTGACGAAGAGAACAGGTAAAGAGGGAGAACAAAGGGGCGACCTGTAATAGGCAACAGGCGTACTACATACCTACCCGATATACGCTGGGGTGTCTCAGCGCAATTTAATTTGTCATTTAAGTACGCGTATTATATTGTGGTGCTCATTGCAACGCGATAGTTAATGGCGCAATGTTTCGATACGTTTTGTTAACGCATTTTCTCGACCAATTTTCTCGTAACGGGCAACGCATTATTATTGTCAATTATTGTAAATAAATAATAGCGTATTAATTTATTTGTACAAACGTGTAATAAATTAATTACGTTCAAGTAAAAGAGGAGCTTAATACGATTTTCGAATAGCAATACATTTAAATAGCTACATGAATATCTTTTTCTCCCGCGTGTACGAGATTAATTATCATTTATTCATATATATTCAAGATAGTATGACGCTGTACAATTTATGATTTTTGAAGTTGTCTTTGCATACGGCACACACTCGATAAGCACGTGCGGAGTTGTTGGTCTAGAAGAAATCCGATTCGACGCGAATGTTTTGTTCACTGCATCGAATGTGAACAATCGGACAAAAAATGTGTCATTTGAAATATTGCCATTTTATACGCGCGTCGAATCGCATATCGGGTAAATCGTGATTATGTAAAAAACATATCCTCTCATACGATTCTAAAAAGATTTAAGAAGAACTATCAGATTTTTTGAAAAAGTGAATTGTAAATAAAAAAAATTATCTTTAGTTCCCAGTATTTATACGGTCGTGCAAAAGATTTTAACTTGTCGCAATTCCTTCGGTTAGCGAGCGTGTCGGGACGTCGTAGCCGGCGTTGACGTGGGCGTCGCGACGTCGCATTTCTCCTCGGCAATTTCATAACGCGGAAGAGAACCGCGCGATTCGCTTCCGCCTGATGCGAATCGCGCTCCGCACGCGTTCCCGCGCGGAGTCAGCCACGACGAGAGGAAAAAGGGAGAAATAGAAAGAGAGAGAAAGAGAGAGAGGGAGAGAGGGAGAGGGAGAGAGAGAGAGAGAGAGAGAGAGAGAGAGACGCGCATCATCCCCCGAGTGTGTACGCATGTAAATGACAGTAGAGGGGTGTGCGAGTCGGCGGGTGATGATGAGCAAGAGAAAGAGAGAGGGTGACAGAGAGAAACGGAGTGAGCACGCGAAGCGAAGGAGGGTGGCAGCAGCGAGATAGACAGCGGGAGAGCGAGACGGAGACGTGTTGTAGGCAGTAGTCGCGTTACTTCCGGTCGAGCGGGCGCTGCGCCTGGCAGCTGCGGAGTTTGCAGGAGGCTGGGGGGTTGTTGTTGCACATCCACGCGCCCCTTTTGCGTGCCCATCCGTCCACCGCCTCTCCCCCCTGATCACCCTTCCACTCCCTCGCCTATCCGTCTCAGCCACGGTCCCCGCGTCATGCGTTCTTTTTTATCGTGCCGTATCGTCACATCGGTTCATTCTCTAATTCGATTAGTTTAAATGGCATTAAAACAATCCTGTTGCGAATCCGCCTGACGCGCTCTCTCGAGCGCGAGCCAGTGCGCTCACAGCTGTTCGCTTTCCTGACCGGAGTGTCCCTCGCGAGACGAATCTCGGCTCTCCGCCCTCATTTTTATAATCTTCATTTCAAGCATTGATATGAACCATTTTCTGGCGAAACTTCAGTAATTCACAATAAAATCAATAATTCAAAATTATTGTTGCAGTGACGTCCTTCTTGTATATTTCTTGTCGATTCGACATTTTTTATACAGTACTCTCTAAATCCGATTCTTATAATCTTGCAATTCCAAGCATTGAGATGAGCCCATTTTCTGACGAAACTCCAATAATTCGTAAATTATTGTTACAATAACCTCTCTCTTGTGTATTTCTTGCTGAGTTTATATTTTTTTATACATTAAATCCAAGACTTTAGTTTCGATCTTTACTAAAATTGAAATAAATTTACGTTCACGTCTCGGAAATGCAAAAGAAAGTAATACGTAGAAACTAAAAGAATCCAGATTTATCTATTATCGATTGTCTATTCTGGAGCCGTCAAAAAATACCAAATCGGAAAAAAAAAAATAGGAACGCGGCAGACAAAATGTAGAGTGGCGGACCGACATATATCCTCCGTCGCGTCAAAGGCAATACGCAGCGTATCGCCGAATCGCCGGGTCAGAGGCCATTAGGTCCGTGAGTTATGAGACAAGTTCTAATACTCCAATAATCCGGCTGTCGATCGCTTAGCTCGCCTGCCATATATACGAAACGCGCGTGTGCGTGCGTAGGCACGCGCGCGACCCAAACTTTATTCGAGCCGATCAGCCGCACGCCTCCCTTCCATTTCGCCGTCTCCCCCGAATCTTTTTCCCTTCCTACAGGCCCTCGGTTGCCCCGCGCGTCCCTTCAGACCTCCGACTCACTGTTCGGAGGTGGTTTCGTCGCCGCGAAAAACCTTTTCCCGGCCCGGCTCCGCCAAGTCAGTGTGAAATTCGGTAGCCCTTATTAAAGCTCGCAACCACCCTCCTGACGCCGACACCGTCGTCCTTCTCAATGAGCACGAACAACACCCGGATCATCGGCCTTCTCGCGATATTATCCCACTAGGCATTACGTCAGATGTATGTAATCCGTTTGAATAAAATGTGGAATACAATTCTTTTTTATTCTATTTTAAACACTAACAGAATTAGATATCTTTTATGTTCTAAATTTCTTGCAGTGAAATCTCACTTCAAGAGAGTGAAAATCATCCTCGAAAAAAAGTGAAAATGTTTTATTTCTTGAAGAAAAGAAAAAAAATGAAGATTTTTACTCTTTTTAGAATCTCACTCTCTTTTAAAATTTCACTTTTTTGAAGTAAAAATTTGAAGTGAAAATTCACTCTTAAAAGAGTGAAAATTGTCATTTTTTTTAAAAGAAATATTTTCACTTTTTTTTCAAGGATGATTGTATTTTTACTTTTTTGGAGCGAGATTTCACTGTAAGAAATTTAGAGTGTAGATAAAGATTCTTGGAATGTGTTTACTTATATGTATTTTGAACATTCAGCAAATTTCTGTTTCAAATATATACTTTTTTCTAGATTATTTTATACATCTTACATTCGGATCATGAAATATATATTTATAATATTTCACGAGATTGCCCTTTCGTATGACATCGTCATTGTTATTACATAGTCACATTATTATCGACTTGCTGACTCATCCCTTTTCCGCCATACATTCGCGGCATTCGCAAACCTCGACGATGATGACCAAGTCGGGGTCGCGCGCGAGAGCTGTGTAACTAAATTTAAAATTTTTACTTACTTCCAGACTACTGCACACCCCTCGACCTCCATCATTACTTGCTGCAATCAGCGAATCCCCGCTCTATCCGTCCCCCTCCCCCCTTCCTCCCGTAACGCTCCGCTTTTCCCTCTTGCGATCTTCCGCCGCCTTGCGCGACCGCCCGTAACCGGATTAACTGTAGCTATTTGATAAACGGCCGATACTATGACCGGGGAGACAAACGGGGCACATTCGAACACTTCGCACGAATTTTTCGAACAAGGCACGTGGGAACGCGCGGATCTCGCTGATTTCGCGAATCAGCGCGTGCTGACAGCTGAGAGAGGTAGCTTAGGTAAACTTCCTATTGTTGGAAATGCGCGTGCCTCGAAAGCCAAGTTCGCTTTATCGAAAATTGAATATACAACCATACCTGCAAGATGCCCAGAGATAAACAGATATATTTGGAGAGCAATTATTATTATTTTTTATTTATGGCAGTGCGCCAGCTATAAAACCACGAAGACAGCAAGTGATTTTCAATGACTCGTAATGTAGTATAATCGATACATTAGGAGTATAATATTAAAAAATAAAATATTAAAGTATGATAAAAAAGTACAAGTAATCGAATTAATAAAATTGAATGCAGCGGAGGAAGTTCTACATATGAAAAGAACGATTTTATTGGAGTATTTAAATAATAATTATATTGGACGTTCAAATATGTTGTTAAAAATTCATATTAGATATTCTAGCCATATTCAATCATTTTGAGTCTTCTTCATAATTATTTTAATGGTCCAACAAATTATTTTTAGATCTGTACTTAACTAAATTTTTAAATCTTTTAGTAAAATTGTTCTTTTCGTGCAAGTTTAAATAGCGGCCGAAATATTTTTGTCACAATAAATTCTTTGTACTATTTGAAGAATAGTTATTAGAATTATTATTAAATTGATGATCGATTTAATCACATTATTTTTAATTTTAGATAGTCTATGATTGCATTTCAAATCCGACAAATCGAAAGTTGTATATAAACATTATCAGGCAAGATAATTTCCAAGATTTATTTCAATAATAATAAATTTCAGCAATAGGATTCTTTCACTTATTTGAAAAAATACGAATATCGTTTAAAATTTATAAAATAATAAAAATAACGATTAATTCATTATAAAATAATGATTCGCGTAGTTATTACGAATGTTATTATTCATGACGCGCCAATTGTAAAACTGCAAGATTTTTAACGACGACATAATATGTAACATATATATTAGGAACAGAATTAAAAAAATAAAATATTGAAATATGATACAAAATACGAGTATACTTTGATACTTGCGAGATGATAAAATGACATTTTGAGTTTCGCATTGTTACTGCGATTAAGCCAATCATGAATGCCGTAACGATTTTTCCAACGAGCCGGGAAATCGTACAGGCGCTTCGTCACGCTCGATCGACAACCGTCAGAGCGATTTCCTTCCGACGGACGCTGTGGAGTATGCAGATCGACTTTTTCCGCGCAACGGATACAACGACGGTGAAAATTCGCTGTCGTGAAGGAGAAGAGAATTATTCTGCGAACGTTCTCGATTACCATACGCGTAACCGGAGATTTTTGCATTAATGCCAGGTCGTGTAACGAGCTCGTAAAATGCACTTTTCACGGTACGCGGTCATTCTTCATTTTTGAAATACGAATATTACTTTCACGAGCAGCGCATTCGATAATAAGCCAACAATTCATACGGCAATTTGCGCTTCTCATTTTGCACGCATTTTAATCTAAAGAGCATTTCGTAGAATTGTTTTATATGAGCGATCCCGATTTGCGTATACAGTATCCTTCCATCCACCAGATCAGCCCCAGCGGCCATTCGGCTTTTTTTGCCTCGTAATACGATTTATAGCGGGTGATATTATTACGTTCCATTTATACGAAAATTATTAATTTTTCCATGCTTTACGGCTTATTAACTAACAATTAGGCGAAAATATTTATCTGAATATGGAGATTGAAACGAAATGCGTTGGAAAAAGTGGTCAGTATCGGGGAGGAAGGTTTGCACATAATTTATTAATTCACATCGCACAGCCTGCGGGTATTCAAAAGAACAAAACGTTTTTCATTAATATTTTTTCGCATCAGTCTCTCACATGAGCGATTGATCAGAATAGTTCTATAATTTATGTGTGTAAAAATATATAATTTTAACACATAAGCGAAGAAGACACCATATTCGATCAAAAGCAAGTCTTAATATCTAAAAATGCTTATCAGTATTAGTAATTATTTGTTAATTTGATTCGTAATATTACGTAATATTACTCTATCTTTAATTTAGGATTGTACACTGAGAGAAAGGATTTTGTTAATTTAACAAGCCACCAGTACTTTTAACCGGTGATCGGTAAATATATGACAACAAATTTTGTTGTTGTGATTACTGCTAGTCTGCTATACCAACCAATTATTAGTAACAAAAGCAAACTATATAGAATCTAATTATCTTTTGGCTCGTTTACATAAAATTCGTAGATGATCATGGAGTCTTAAATCGTAGGAAACTGACCAAGCACAGTCTAATATAGGGAGAATACTTGACTAGAGAATTGGTCAATTTCTTACGATTTAAGACCTTGCAACCGTCTACGACTTTTATGTATATATATATATATATATATATACGAGTTTCTTATTTGCTAGCGATACTAGTGGTTATTTGTTGCATTGACGAATTAATTTGCAATCGTAACAAATGGATCGTTTTTTTTAACAAATATCACATGTGCTTTCTTTTGATTTATTCCTATAACAAAATTATTTCTCTCAGTGGTTTAATATCAAATAATAGGCACAGTTTGTAAATTGGAAATTCAAAATTCATATAAAACTAATATAATAATTAAACAGCAAGAAGAAAACTGAACGAATGTGACCTTCTTCGCATATTTAAATCTTTACTATTTCTCAGTTGATTTTCGCTTGCTCGAAACAAAATCCATTTTACAATGATGAAAGTGTAGTTGTAAGTGATGTAATTGTAAGAATTGATCACACAGTTGAATCACAGTTGAACATAAAAAGAATATTCGACTGATTGCTCAATTCTTACAAATATTATAATTTCATTTATAAATAGATCAGATTCTCTGCAAGTATTAGATATTTTGACAAAATTCATTAAAGTGAGAAAAGAAGTTCTACATCATTGCTCTGCTTAACGATCTAGATTCTGTCAAGATTGAGGCAAATCCGAAACCACGTAACGACTTGGCGTCTTACCTCATAAAAGTTCATTGTAGTAATTTAAGAAACGTTTTTTACGGAATGTACGTTTCGAAGATTGTTCTCGCTCAAAAAGTTCGTCAGAGGGAAAAAGGAAAGTAAGTCGAGGCACTGAGGCACTCTCGGGACTGAGGCAGGAGGACCGAACGATTGCCAGGCGCTTTTATGGCGTAGAAAAGTTCGTCTTTTTGTTTTGGCCGGGCAGACAAGTTTTTGCGATCGTAACTTCTCTATTGGACGATTTGACGAAATGAAATATCGAACGAGAAATGTTTCCTAAAGAAACAGTGAGATTATGAATTGATCCTTGCTGCGATGGTTTTGGAAAATACAGTTCACAATTATAATTTATTATTATAATATTTATGAATAATTAAGAAATTTTCTATATTTTTAATGCAAAAATAAAGATACAAGATATATATTATCATGCATAAATATTGTTCATTTTTAAAGACTTCGAAATAGATACAACACCAAGGAAACATAAAGTAAGGAACTTTATTACTGTTTTGTTTTAATAAAAATACAAATTAAAATATTACTTAAAATCTTCACATTTACCTGGAAAAAGTTAAACTCACATCTCAGTAATGTTAAAACAAAAGTCACTTAAGCAATTGCTGTCGGCATTATGTAAATACCGTTGCAACAGCAATTCTAGCATCATAAAAATGCAATTCCTCAAGATTTTATATATATATATGTGTGTGTAGATTTCATTTTGTATATTAATTTATGAGAGAATGCGGTCGCGAGAAGAACTTTCTCAGAAATCTTATTTGTTATCCTCGCGAATCTGGCGGCATTGTAAGGAACAATCGCTGGCTAATTCTTTAGCCTTAATTACCGACACAAGAACAATAAGATTAGCGTACTTTTGTCTCAGAGATGGAAAAATGAAGTATTGTTGCGCGAGTCAGCGATGGTGCATTTATAGGCAAACGGGTCGGAGAGCAGATGCATTCTTGCGAGTCGGAACCTATTGTTTCACGCAGTACGAATGAAAAGTCGCAGGCATCAAGATCATGGATGCGAAGAATGTATGTTTCATAATTTTTTTTTTCGCGTGAAGTGCGCGAGAAAAATAATGCAATATTTTAATCAAAAGCGTTTCCTCATAGAACATATTACATTCAAATATATTTCTATTACATCCAATTCACTCAAATGGTGCCTAATTAATTAATTAATTAATTATTTCGTACTCTTATACTGTTTTAATTATAAATTTACGATAATATTTCGGTTCGGTATAATTAAACAGAGAATGCGTGGAGAATCATAGTCGTTTTCAACGAAGAATAGAGATGGCCAAGGGAGATTTCTCGACGGCACGATCGAAACTTCCGGCTCGACTCATCAGCACGCGTCACCCCATATTACGGATAACTACTCTTTCCGCTCGTTGCGAATCCCTATTGTCAAGGGAGCCCTTCGCGTAAGCGATACAGTTTGGGAGCCTCCCGCCATGTAGACTCCCTTGTGTCCTTGAAAAGACGCTCACCAATTTGGCTCTCGTCCTCTCTCTGTCTTTTCTTGATGTCTATCTCCATCTCTTTCCTCTTTTTACATTTCTCACTATTTCTTGTCATTTGAAACATCTTTTAAATACAGTGCGATATTTATTTGTTTACGGAAAAAACGATTTTTCTGAAATATCTACAAATTTAATTAAATACAGATTTGAGCATTCTACATAATTATTTTGCTAGTCCAACAAAATTATCAGAAAATTTTCAGATATCTATAACTTTTTGGATATTTTAGCATTCTTTTTTGTATTAATAACAATGCCTTATTTTTCGATATTTGTTTATATAAAAATTGTAATGAAAATTTGACTTTTCAAAAATTCTACATTAAAATTAGTGATGTTGAAATAACAATTTCGATATCATTTCGTGTAAGATTGCATTTTAAAGTACGTAAAAGTTGTCGCTGTTTCAACATTGTCGACTAATGTATTCTAGAGATGCGAAAGCAGAAACGCAAAAGAAAAAGAAAAAAGAACGCAGGAAAAGAGTAACGGAACAGAAAGATGAGAGACGTGGACAAGGGAACAAATTTCTCCGCGATCTTGGTTCCGGATTAAACTTTAATTGATTCAAGTTCGTGGTCTCTTTCTCTCTCTGTATTCAGCGAGGCGCATAGAAGAGGAGGGAGGCATTGCCTGTCCCTTAGCGGAGATCCTGGTGTAAGGTATGACGGTCCTTCTCTTATTCCATTCAATGTCCTGCAGCAGGATGCGCCCATTATTCCCTTCCGCGATAGGCCGGTTGAAACGTATCAACGTGAACGAGAAGAATACAATAATTCTGAAGAAGGGTAGAGAGGGTAAGACCATAAAGGCAAGACCGTGACAGCAATTGTCGTTCGTCTTCAGCGGTTTAGAGACTAGTTATTTTTATTCTGACGTAAATTTGATCGAAAAGATATTTTATTTATTCTGTCATCCACTAGTGATGTTAGTAACGTTTAAAATTTTATTTCGAACTCATCGATCATAATTTCTCTTTAAGATATAATGTCTCTGACGACCTTTTAACAATAATTTTATTTTTCAATCGAGTTACATGAGTTTTCATGAGTAACGGTTACACATTGAAATATATTCATTGTTTCCTTAGTTTAAAAGTGACACAACTTATAAAATTAAATTTTTCGGAAAAAGGTAAAGCTATTTTCCAATTTAATAGAAAATTATTGATTGATCAAATAATATCGGCAAAGGAATATATTCTTAGAATCATAACAAAATATTATTTTTGTTTCACATTTTCATTTCACAAATTAAAATACTTTTTTGTAACAATTTTTATATCTTATAAAATTGTAAGAAATTTAGAATAGTTCATCAAAGTGACATAATTTGAAATATTATAAGTTATAATTTACATATTTATGTTCATCATTTAAATTAACAAAATTTCTTCTTTAAACTTTGATCACTAAAACTATCTTAAGTTTACATATTCTTTGTGGAAGTCTTTACTTTTTATTGTAAAAATGACACAATACATAATGTATCACTTTTGTAAAAAATATTACGATCTTTTTAAGAATAATATATGTATTATTTGACGGACGGATTGTAAAGTTAAATGGTCTAATTTTGATGATTGTTAGAATAATAATCTCGTATTATTCTAAAATATTCTCGTATATAAATATAGATCATTGCAGAATAACTTTATCTAACTTGTTCATAATTATACTTTTTTTAGTTTTTGAAGCAGAGAATCATATATATTTGTAATTCGTATATTAAAGATAGTTGTAATTAATTTAATCATTTTTATGAAATTATGTTTAAATGGTCTTCAACGTTACTTATTTATACTTCTAGAAAATTTAAAGACATTAAATGTATTTTCTCTTTACTTTATTTCCACTTTTTATTTGAATAACTGTAATTTTTCTTATCTTCATATCTTTTCACGATATCCACGTATCTAATATTATTTCATCATAAAGATTGCGGTAGGTGGACGTTCTATCTTAACTTTTATTTTTGTGCAAATTCTCGTACTATAGATTTTGCCAGACTCCGCCTATGAGATTTCCCACTCAAAAACCATATCGTAAAACTCTCGAGCAACGGTAATGAAGAGGCCAAGAGTCTCAAGAACCAAGAAAACTACGGGAGAACGACGGGATGAGATAGTAGTACGAAGTAGGAAGAAATAGGAAGAAGAAGAAGAAGAAGAAGAAAAACAGGGACAAGAACGAGAACGAGATCTGTTTCCTGTGCGCTCTTTTATTTAAGTGTAATTGGAAGGACCGCGCAGAAAACAAAGGGCAGGGCCAGTTCATGGCGGCCTTGCCTTCGGGGGTTGGGGATTGGTTGACTGCAGCTACGGTACAACATCAGAGACGGTCGCGGGAATCGCATTATGCGCGGCCTGCGAAATAAGTGAGAAAGAGCGGTAGACCCGGTTAACTTGATTCCTCCCGTGCTACCGTCGACCTTCCGCTTTTCTGAGGCAGCTTCCGTTTCTCTGTCACCCTCTCTTTCTCTCTTTCCTCCCATCTTCATCGCGTTTTCCTACGTTCCTCCTCCTTGTTCCGCTTGTTTCGCGCGCAAAATCCCGAGAGAGAAGGGAATGACGAAGGGTCGGCTAACTCGACGTGCGGCTAGGCAACGTCGACGTTGATTGGATTTTATAGCTAATAAGAAAATTATATTCGAGATTGAGTAGGTAATCGTGCGGGGCACATTTCGTGGGTCGCGCTACTGGGCG
>NW_012130067.1:6141060-6148768 GCF_000143395.1 Atta cephalotes | reverse complement strand
AAGTTTAAAAGTTTTTAAACTTTTAAACTTTAACTTTTACTTTACGTTACGTAGTACGAACTACTCTCTATTATTTATTTATTACTACACTACTATATATATATATATATATATATATATATATATATATATATAACAAAGAACATCTTTATAAAATAAAAACTATTTGTTTCTTCGTTTAATAAATTAAAAAATATTTTCGTTTATAATATCGTTTTCTTATTTTAAAAGTGACACAATTAGAAAAAATGTAATTTTTGAATTATTACTTTGAATAAGTTACATATACGTAAATATTACTCTATTAATCATTAAAAGTAAACCAATTTAACTTCACAGTCCATTCATCAAATAGTACTTGTCGTTCTTTTTTTTAAAGAGATTACAATAAGAGTGACATATTTTGAATTATGTATTTTTGTAAATAAAAAGAAAAATTCTTCAGAGAACATTTACGATAAACATATTTTGATGATTGCAGTTTGGAAAAGAAATTGCTTTTTTTTAATTTAGTTGATAAAAGTAAATATAAATTGTTGGTGATGTTCGAGATATATCATTTTCGATTTCGAATTGTTCTAGATTTTAATTTTGTAGAATATCAAAATTATCGTAAAGAATGTCTTTTTTAAGGATTGTGAAACGAAATGACAAATGTATCTAAGAGTATATTCTTTTTATCACTATTATATTATTCATCAATCATTTTCTGTCAAGCAAAAAAAACGTTTTTCCCTCTTTTAAAAAATTTGATTTTTTTTAAGCTCAAAATCAATTGTCACTCTTGAAATAAAGGAACGACATGATATATGTCTTCTGTAATCTTTAATGCAACTTTGCATACAGTACAAGTAATCAAATATAATCGCCGATGCATGAAAGATGTTTCACGATGTCTCAGGAAAGCTTTGCCAAAGGACGCAGGAGATACAGCCATTTCGATCGTGAAGGGAGGATTATGCGGGACCATAAAGCCACGCGACCGGAGACGCCCGGCAGGCGCGTCGCGGTGCCGGAGACGTTAGCTCTTCCGGCTTCCTAGGAATAACTAAGTTCTCGGCGTGCACTCTCTCTTAGTGAATGCCCTGTATACTGAAGCAGCGGCGGCGTGCCTGGGTCACAGGCCATTAAGTCTCAGGTTCACCGCAATAAGGACCGCGTTCCGCTCTGTGCAATGGGTAACCGCTATTACCAAGCCAATGAGCCGCGTTCACCGATTCCGTCAGATTTTTCCCATTCCCGGAACTAGGAATTCGATGCGCTCTTGTCGGCACCTAACTAGCTACAATCATCCCTTCAATCGTTCCCAAAATATCCAGAATATATTATTAGTAATTATATTATCTCTCGCATTTGTTAAAAATATTTTTTTATCTAAATTATCCTATCGTTATAAGATTCGTCGCATAGTTAGTAATTTTGAAATATAACGTTTTTAAAAAATGTCTGCCATTTCATCTGTGAACTGAATTATGCATTGAGAATGTAAATCTAAAATTATATTTTTAGATGCAAAATGTAGAAAATATATATTTGGAAATATGAATAAAAATTTTAAATTTATTTAATATTATTTTAATTATTTTAATTTTCATTTCAATTTTCATTTTTTATTTTTTTTGCAATGTGTTCGTTCTTTAAACAAAATTTTACGGGTGAATTAACTTTTTATTTCTTCAGAATTTAATGAACAGTTTCAAAACCAATCTTTCCTATCAGGAAGGAAGATATGACTATATTGGTTTATATCGTGAACCAATGGAAATTTTTGCATATTGTACAGCTGCTTGTTTTCGTGAAACTGGTATCGCGTTATCGATATCCAATACTCCGTTATTAGAGGTTCTGCCTCACGCGCGCTGCACTACACGATGTAACCCGCATTGAGCGCAAGAGTTACAATACGTATTAATCCAATTTAAACTCGTTTTAACGTAAATTGCCGTGTACTATTATCATCGAGTATGTTTATAACATCGAATCATACGCAAAGCGACTTATTCGATAATGATCATGAACGCGTACATATTATTCAATTTTGTAACATTATTAAAAATTTTTCGATACAATAAGCTTTACAGCCTACTATATTAATACTCATGTAATCTACATAAGCGTTACAAATTTTGTTTATACGATATATACAAGGATAATTCGTAATGAAGAGAATTTCAAAAAGAATTTCCACGTTTACTCCACGTTTGAAATACAGGTTTAAAGTCACGCAGGATATAATTTCTTCTCCAATTGTGTGGAGAAGATTCACACTGAGGACTGTTGCCGCTGTCGTTGTGAGCACGAAATGGTCCGCGTGTGCGAGGTAGCGGTTGAGGGAGGATTGCGGGGGTTGGTCTCGGGGTATATTACCAGCGTTACGGTGGTAGCGACCCGGCTGTCGCTATAATCTGTTTATAAAACAATTTGCGGAGCAAGTGATGCGTGAGACGCAATATATCTGCAAACATTGTTAGCATCGGCTCGATGAGGATTGCGGAGGTAAGGGAGGAGAAGAAGGTGGTGGTGCAGGAGGACGATGTAGAAGTCGAATGGTTGTCGGGTGGACCCTTCCATCTTTCTGGGAACGATGCGCGGGGAAAACCGTCTCCTTCTGTGATTCATCGTGATCTAATAACAGCGAGGACCGAAACACGTGCTCGCTTGGACGTCGCTTTTTCCCTTCATGATTATACGTAACGACGCTATCATACTTCTTACTTTGATCGTCTGCAAAAATGGTATCAATGCTGGCAAACTTGTTTTATTTGATGAGCTATCGGTATTATATTAATTAATAATATAACATTCATAACATAAAAAATATCGATGTGTATTTCACACCCCTGCAGCCATGATGTGGGACTTAACATTCATGCGAAATCTATATAATTCATCTCGCTGTATTGTATTAATATAAATATTAAAACCAATATGATATGGATGTACACTAACTTGGTGTGGATTTCAAATCTCTAGTAATTTATATCAACACTGAATGATGATAAAATCATATTGGTGTTAATATTAACGCCAAGACAGTGAAAATTATTGTATAGACATCGCTATTTTTAAGAGTAAGGCCAGACGGGGTTATTTAGTTTCAACTTAAAGTAACATGAAAATTTACGACAGCAAAAAATATCTCTTTGCAGTAACGTGCTTTCAACCACAATTATAAATTTATATAAACATGATTGCTTCTTGAGTAAAAGTACAATCTTTCAATATGTTCAATATTCAATATTCAGAAACATGAACATTATCGCGAAAAATGACCAAAAATTCCCGCTGTATTCTATGTGTATTCTATATGTTATTTAATTATTTGATCAGTACTAACAAATGTATGCGCGATAGATAAATTACTAGTAGAAAATTACATTTGTATCTATTTTATTCATTGGCGAAGTTCTTTGATCAGTTAGACAGCCAATTTATAAAAAGCTGATGGAAACATCACACCGAATTTTATCGCATTGTAACGACGAGCTGGATACGTGGCTGCTTCTCTCAATTGATGTTTCATAATTGAATCGGAATTTTTCGCAAGGCCACTAATGCTATTAATACACAATAACGCAAATTGCATCACTCTTGAAACCTGCTGCGTATAAAAAAAAAAAAAATTAATTTCATCTCCGATGAACATTTTCGCGGTTATTTATTCCGGGAGAGCGCCTCCGGAAAAACGAGAGCGAAAGGGGGAAAACGGGGGAGGGGGGAAGGAGGGGGAGGCTGCGGGAGGATCGGACACGGCGCAATAGGAGACGATACGCGCTATCGGTGCACACATATACGTACAACCGGAAGAATTCCAAGAGCTCGTTTTCTCGAAGCGGCGCCGCGCGTCTGCCGTTTTAATTAATCGGATTCGAGATTTCGTTATTACCACCGATTAGTTCACGTGCCAGTGCGCATATTTTTTCGAACGTAAAACACGAGCGCGGACTAAAACAACGATGCCCCGTTGGTCCGGTAGCCGATGACGGACAAAACGCACATCACGGCGCCCCTTGCGCAACGCTGCATCAACCCGTGTCCCAACCCACCCCCCCGGTGGCCAGCCAACCTCCCCTCCCCCTGCGTCCCGTTCTCCTCGCTCCGAATAGCCGTCATCCTTTCGCGCGCGATGCAACGCCGGTGCATCGGTGTCCTGTATGACGCTACACTTCACGCAACAGTAATTTCATCGTTATTTTTATAAATTGGGCGCCCGAGGTTAACGCTCCAGGTAGTTCGCTCGCCGGATTACAGCTTTTTGTAATATTAAAGTTCAACGGCGCTAGTCGGCGTGTCCGGCTGTATCGTATAGCATTTTCGCATTGTATGTCCTCTCGCCTGTTGACGCTTGCTTATGCAAACGACGTGCGACGACGGAATTGCGAGTGACAAAACGATCGGGAGTTGGTACCTCTCATCAAACGAGCGCGCAACAAACTACCCGTGGAACAATCTTTGATCGTTGATCACAGCCTCGCAAATTTTTCGTGTTGACATTCGATCGTCTGGATAAAAGGTGTTTATTTTTCATGACTTTTGTTTAAATAGTATTAGTAATAATTTGTTTGCAATAAGGATAGTAAACACATTAACAAGATTTTATAAATTTTGTAGATTTTACCCAGAAAAAAATGTTTCATATATAATTATATAATTGACATATATGAAATATGTGTCAATTATATAACATTTTTCTCGGATATAGACGTAAAAAGAATTCCCGGTATAATTATTGCTCTTGATTTCTATCTTACATTTATGTACATATACTTAAGCTTTCTACAATAAGCCGTTAGTAATTAGAAGTTGGAGGAGTGAATTGTAAGCGAGTAGTGCGTTATAAGGCGACAATAACTCAGTAATCAATGACAGTAGAGGTGGCCAAATTCTATTTCTAACAACTTGAAACTTAGATTATGTTATGACTAATCACATAGTGTATTGTTATTTGCCCTGAGAACTAGCCTTCTGATTAATTGAAACATTGATGACATAACAATCTAATATAATTTATTCTGGATGTAAGTGTTCTAAGCTTTATTTCAATTCCGATTTACCATTAGTATGAGTGATAATGGATTATTGTATTATAGAAAGTCAGTTTAAGTAATAATCTGGTATTGACCAATTCGTTTACTGCTTACATCTTACTGCTCTATTACGTTTTTGTATGTACCATGAACTTTATACAATTATATCATATTTGAAGGGATCGTTGACATCGCGCGGTATCGTCCAACGATAATTTCGCGCAAAGACAAGCGACACGCGCCACATTCTCATTCGCGGCGCCGCCGGGGAGGTAAGTAGGTTTTTATTAAAGTGACGGACGCGCGCGCTCTGCATCAGCTGCGAGGAGGGTGAAAAAGAAGGACCAAGAGGACATAAAAGCGAGCGAAAAAGCTCGTCGCGGAGGTGACGAGGGTAGGTCGGGCCGGGGTTTCTCTCGGGGGCGTCTAAAGTGGGTGGCTTGGTGACAGGGTGAACCAGGGTGGGTGGGGATAGTTACCGGAGGCACGTGACCGCTCGTGTCATGCAGCAGGAGGGCGACACGTAAAAAGAACGAGCTGGTATATAGTATAATATATATATATATATATATATATATACGCGCACATACACACGCATATCGTCAACGAGAAGCGATCGGCGGCTGCAACGGCGCGAAAACGCATTATCGTTCGATGCGCGTGCACTCGCGTGCGTACATAAGCGTGCGAAGACGGCTCCGGCCCATCCCTTGCCCGATTCATCGCCCGCTCGTCCAAATTCATTCTTCGGCCAACGATCGCCGTGTAATTCGATTCGATATCGAAACTCGGAGTTATGATTCCGTAGGAATAATATACGAGCAGGTCTTACTGTGATCGCGCGCTCGTTGCTCCGCCACGTGCCGTGCCAGTGTTCCAATTATAATGCGCGATTTGATACACTCTGTCCTGAAACTGAGAACAATGATGACGACTCAATCCGCTGAGATTTTCCTATCCCGTTCGCTCATGATAGCTTATAGTATGATCGGCGATGAGTGTGTCTGAATGATAGGCGCATGTGTCTCTTCTTGCAGAAAGATACGACGTTTGTTGTGTGTACCAATTGTGAGAAATTTCAAAATGTAGATTATTTTCTTTATTAATAAAAAAATTAATGCTAAATTAATTTTTTTTTTTAACATCAAATTATATTTTATCCATAAAGCTACGGATTTTGTCGGTTAAGGCATCAAAATATCTCAGGATTCAAAGTGCGATATCCGTGATTATTTATTCTTCTCAGGTTTGAGTTTGGCTTGAAAATCAAACGATCTTCAACGCGATGTGGCTGTCGCATCACGATTCCTTCAACCAGTCTCTTTTAATAGATTCTGCTAAAGACATTCCCCGGTGTTGGATTTAATGGGACATTAGCTTCGACGGATCTCTATGAAGTTGCCG
The DNA here is from genome assembly GCF_000143395.1 of Atta cephalotes. Lineage (NCBI taxonomy): Eukaryota > Metazoa > Arthropoda > Insecta > Hymenoptera > Formicidae > Atta > Atta cephalotes. The sequence goes on along the minus strand of NW_012130067.1, from coordinate 6,142,337 downwards.
CGAAGTTGTTCCCTCGTGTATTACTTCTTCTGGATATTATAAACGCTGATAAGCATGTCGACGCCCACGTGAAAGGAGGGTGGTTACGTGGCGTGGTTATTAAAATGCGACGAGGAGGAAAAAAGAGCCTGATCGACACGACGGGCAACGAGGCGCGTGTCGAGCCGGGTGGCGGCCGATTCTCACCCCGTTGAAGCGCCACGAACCCCTAAACGGTTAAACGGCGTTACGCACGCCGCTTGCTCGCTCGCTCACTCGCTTGTTCGCTCGTGGGACACCGTGCAAACTCATCGATCGCGCCAAACTATGATTTGCATTCAGTAATGACCTCTGCTTGTCGCCGCTGCTTCTCGCCCATCGTCGCAGTGACGACATTGAGAATGAACCGATCGATGTCATCATGCATCGACTTGTGGCGCCTGGCGTGAATTAACTCGCGGAAAATCGAAGCTAAACGAGGCACGAACACACGGCAAATTTATAAATCGCCTTTGAATCCGTCGATCAAATCGATCAAAGCATAAGATATTTTTGTACGCGAGAAATTTTGTACACAGAAAATAGTTTCGTTTTAATATATAATAAATTATATTTATAATTAGAATAAATAAATAATATATAAATCTTTTAATTGATTACAACTAAAATATGTTTAAAATGAATGTTAAAAAAATGTTTAAAAAAAAATAACTGAGCTTACTGAGAGCTTTTGTGGAAATGATTTGAACATGATCTATAAAAAAAATTGTTACATTGTTATAAATAGTATTCGATTAATAAGCAACTCTCTCTGTTACTTATTAAAAAACTATAATTTTTATTTTACAAGGTGGACTGTCGTTTCAATTTATATACGTACAGCAGTCTGAAACAATGAATGAATGGTATTCACGACAGAGTCTCGTCTTATTAGCATTCCATTGGTTTCTAAAGGACGTCGTTCACTCTGTTGCGACTTGCTACGGGATTTATAAGAAAAAAAGGAAAGAAAAAAAGAAAAGATAGACCAGTGAAGAGCATCGCGGGAACAAAGGGGGGAAGAAAGACGGGGTGGACAGAGAGGCAGCGGGTCCGCGTATAATATAATTCAGTAAGTTTATGACTGGCCCGGAGGGAACGATGGCGGTTTGCATATAACCAGGGGTAAGTTCGCTGCGGGGTAAAGGAGTAAAGAGGAGGACGGGCGAGAGGCCATGGAAAGAGATGGAGAAAGAGAGGAAAACAGAGGGAGAGAGGCCGGTTGGTTGGCCGTATTTCTTGTCTGGTGAGCTTTACGG
>NW_012130067.1:6130054-6139973 GCF_000143395.1 Atta cephalotes | reverse complement strand
AGAGAGAGAGAGAGAGAAAGAAAAGAAAAAAAGGAAGCGGTAGCGGGAGAAAAGGGAGCACCGATATATACAACGACGAAAGGGGTCAGGGGGCTGGTCTTCGGCGTATACATCGCGGATATGTACACCGACACGGCAGGTACATCGATGATACATACGTAGTACGTACGTGCATATACATAACACATAGTCGTAGATGCGGGGGATCACGCGTGTGCACGCGCACACGTGTGCGCCGTACGTGAGTAGGTTCTACCATCGCATCGCGCACGGACGAGACCGACGCGGCGGGGTCTCGTCTTATGTTGCACAACATTGGCCGCCATCATTGGAACAAGCCAGGCGGAATTAATTTGAATGTTTTTTGAGCGGCGCACGGCCCGGGGGCCTCCGTCTCGCAAGAAGCGTTGTCGACCATCTCCCCTGAACCGCGCCACCGTCATCCGCCGCCACCGCCGCCGCCTTTCTCAACCCCCGCGTCGCTTTCTGCTCCGTCGCGACCCGCCATGGCACCCACCGCTCGTAAATATACACCGATATCGCGTCCGTGCTATCCAAGAATACCGCAATTTATCTTTCCCTGCGCCGATCCGCGGGAATCTCGTTTTATTGGCCGACGACGCGAGTGTCCCCGGCTACGCGCACGATCGCCCGATGGAATTCCGGCTGATGGAACAGCATCGTGCTTGCTTCTTCCTTCGAACAGCTTCTTTCTTCAATGGGGATGAGGCAAGAACCAGTTCGATGGATTATTATTTTATAATCCGCAGTAAATGATCGTAAGCGATTGCGAATGTAATCAGTTTTATTTTTTCACGAGCTATCAGTTTTTCTTTCAAAGTGCAGAATTTTATCTGCAAATTCCTCATTTGTTAATTTTAATGTTTTTCGCTGTTTTCTTGTTATTCTGTTAAATCTATATAAAAGTTTAGAGTTATATATACAGTCTATATTAAACTCAAATGAGATACTAAGTATAACATCGACCGGATAAAACAAGGGAAATGAACACATTTAGAACGTTACGTTAACATAACAGCAAACATATCGTGAGTTGCATCAACATATTTGTCAGACGTCGATTATTTTATGAATGCAATTCGCCTATTAGAGAAGGCAATACATTTATAAAATGTAATCAATCGATTAATTTTATAAATATAATACCTGCTAGAAAAGATATTACATTTATAAAATAATCTGACATACTGACCAATATGTTGATGCAACACGCGATATATCGGAAGATAAGTAAATTTAGCTTTTATAAGATAAATGGTACTGGACATGATTCGAATCAATTATTGGGTCGACATAACAAAAAAATATTAAATATTAAGATTTAATGATGTGTAAATCTCTAAATTTGTTTATAAAAATTTAATAAGACAAACTTATTTAGAAAGTAAGTTTCATTAAAAATTTAATATTTAAATTTTTTGTCATTTCGTCGAATAATTGGGTCATGTCCACTAATCACATTTTTCTTTCATATATACTACACGAAAAAATGATTATAGTAGCTAAAGAAGAATATAAATACTATAAATAAAAGCGTGGTAATTTATACCAGGTTTGCAGATTAATATAATAAATACAGATGTAGTATATGACAAAAAATGTATTACATGCTAATGATTTAATATTTACTAAAAATAGTTTGAAGATCAATTACAGCATTTATTAAAATTTATCACTTCGTATCATTTATCACTTCGTACCGTCACCGAGTGAAAATTAATAGAGAGTTCTTGCAATATCATTTATCCAGATACGTTAAGATCAGGTTATCTTCTTCTTAACAATTAATTAAAAAAAAGAGTGAACTTTAGCGTTCACCGGATTGGATTCATGTTATTGCAAAAACTCTCTATTATTTTCAAGAATAACGTTATATCAGTAAATTAAATTTATTTAATAAAAAGTCATATTTATGTAATAATTATCCAAGCATCATTAAAATAAAACAAAATTGAACATACTACAGACACGAGGAAATATGTCCCATGTTTATCTCAAGATCGAGTTGTCTCGTGCGGTAATAAAGGAACCATATCGAGCGCGACACTCGATTGAACGAGCGTCGTGCACTATTCGCGAATTTATCTCTTCTCTTTCTCGTTCTCTCGTGTCCCGAATGCGCGCTCTCGTGGTTTCGCGCGCGACCACCACCGGCGTCGCACCCCAGGGTGAGCACACACGGCTATACGGGTTTATGTACCAGAAGTGATGGGTACATTTGTTCGTTATTTCGTCGTGTTTTTGTTTTTACCGGGACTTTATTTACGACCGGATAGCGGAGCCACAAATATGCGACGAGATCGGCTGACGCGTTTTGTTCGCCGGGCCGGCGCACGTATGTACGTTTGCACCTACGTTCATTCGTCCATCCATCCGTCTGTCCATCCGCTTGCCGGACCCGTTCGTTCATTCGTTTATTCGTTCGTTCAGTAGCATCATTTCGCCGCGCTTTTATATCCACTATAATTTGCGGAGGTAGCGGCGACGTTGTCATCCGCCGCGCTTTTACCATGTGTCGCGTCACGCGAACCGCGAGTAATGATAATGAACTCCGAACCACCGGCTGATGGCTGATTTACACTCGTCATTCTTTTTTTTTAATTTTATTTTAATGCTGCTGGATCTCTTTTTCTATCGACATTTTTGGCACAGAGGAAAACGAAAGAGTTGCAACGTCGCGTTAAAGTTAGCGCTCCCGTTTGTAATCAATTTTCAATTTGGTCATATTACTCGAGACGATTATTAAATCGGGGTAACAGCGGACGCTTATTAGCAACTTTTAATACCGGTTCGTGAAACCGTGGCTGCATTTCCATTAGTATTATGAGCGACTATCAACAAATATTGATTTCTTTTAGAGAGAGTAATGTTTATTTTTAATTTATTAAAATATTGTAGTGCTTTAAAATGACTTATTCTAAGTAGCAAATACGAATTACATGATGCGATGGAAAAATGCGATTTTCCTGAATAAAATTCATTATCAGATTTGTCGTGAACTTGAAAAACCGAGCCAGCCTTTCTCGTAGCGTGTCTGCCACTCTCACGCACGAGTGCGCACGAAAGAACGCCAATTTTTTGCTCTCGAAACTTTCAGGAACGTAGTCGTCGCGTGGCGTGGCGTTGCGCGGCGAGGCCGGGGTGGTTTCGCATAATAAATCTAGGAGATATTTGTTAGGGTGGGTAGGAAGCATTTGTCTATGTTAAGGGGGTAGAAAGGGCGCCGACAACACGGACGCCTCCATCTATCAGCGGCTCCAGCAAACACATCAATCCACGACTCACGCCACGATGGACAATTTTAAGGGTGAGATAAAAATAAATGTCGATCGGTCGAACCGATCGCCTTTCCCAAATGCTGTCCATTTTTCACGCAGTACCAGAGATCCATGAAAATGTAGGTGAAGATATTGTTGCATATATTTCTTGTTGATATCAACGAAAAATAACATAAAATTTATGTTGTAATTTCACATTTAACAATATAAATGTAATATAAATGTAATACAAAAAGATGTTATATAGTAGTTACATTGTTCAGTGCGAAATTATAATGTAGATGTTATATATTGTTACTTTTAGATGGTCGACTGGATTGTTCCAAAGAATAAAATATAAAATAAATTTTTGTAATTAAGAGTCATAAGTACAGTTATTTAACTTTATGCATAAATTATAATATATATTAGTGTAAATACATATTAGTGTAATTTCTTATATCATTTTCTTTATATTATTGTATTTCACATAATCAATTTATGTTCTTTAGTTTTAACTTGTCGTGCCTTGACTAACATATATTCTCTTCTATTGATATATATCTATTATAATGATTATTACACGAATTCGGACGATACTATTGGACGGTACTCTTATAATTTATTTGTTTTTGTAATCACATCTTTCACCATTTAATGAAAAATTGTATAAAATTACAACGAAATTCATGCACCTCATTTAGGTTCATTCAATCCTTTAGTGGTTGCTTTTGATGCATGAGGGATATTTCATATTTTTGAAGATCTGTAGTAACGCTGATGATAAAAAAAGTCAAAACGTTCGTATGGAAATATATTTAATTAAATATTGTACTGAATAACAATATTATTTAATCACGCTCCAACAACCGCGTTACACTCTTATTTGCCTTAATTCTTACTATTTTATAATTTCTTTTCTATATTATTAATTTTTTATTTTAGAAGAGCGAAATTGTACGAGAAAATTATAAAAAAATATTCTTTTCGTTTAATAGAAAATTGATAATAATTATATCGCGGAAGCATAAATGAGAATGAAATTCTTGAAATAGACATTATGGAAATAGTAATAATGCCATTTGGCGCGTATCAAGAGTTAGACTATAGTTGTAGATTGTAGGCCGCTGGTCGTTTTGACCGCGAAACCGTGGACAATAGGCAATTTCGCATTTCAAGGGATGGTATAGGTAGTCACTATGATCAGCATGTAATTAGGCGGCGGTACGTGGGTAGACACGTGCGGACAATTCATCAGGGGGCTTTTCCCCTCAGCGCTGTTCGACCTATACTATGCCATTTACGGGTGTTACAAGCACGCGGCATTTTGCCTAAGTTACCTAATATTAATGCCACGATTTCACAATTGGTAAAGCATTAGTTACACCCTACTGCGTCCACAAGCGGCTCGAAAAGTGCAATAGCGTTAAATGACAAACAGAAAAAAACTAAAAATATTAAGTTTATATGTAATTTTTATTGCTGTATATATCTGTATAGTTATGTAAAATAAATTATTGTACAACATATAAAATAAGTTATATAAAAATAAGTGCACATATATAATTTATAATAAAAATAACGCAAAAAATTAAAAAGGTGATGAGAAGATGCTATTTCTCAGCTATTTCTATTGTAAGATACGAATATATTACTATAAATTTACAAATTTATCCGATTATTATTTTGTTGATTTTATTATATATTACTTGTATTTACTATTTTATATTTGATAATGCAATTAAATAACTCTTTACTTAACCAGCTCAGATTTTTTTTTTAGTTTAATTGCAACAAATAATTTTAAAATGCTGGCATGATAATTTTAAAAGATACATTAATCATGTAAAAACTGCTTATTAGATTATGTACTAACAAGATACAATACTTTCAACATAATTAAAATTTGTTTCAGCATTTGTGAACTTTTCGAGATTTTATATAGTAACATCGTAATTGTCTTTATGCTTTTTTAATGCTTCACGCTGCAATTTCTTAAACTATTTCATGCGTAATATCCGGTAAGTACGTGCACGCATGTTTCCAAGTATGTAGGTGTGCGTATAAGTAATCGGTCTCTTGTCTGCCTGCAGTGACGACGGGTTGCTATAGAGACGCGTAGATTTCTAGCACAGAAGCACAAGGGTGATAAAAAAGGCAACAAATAAAGAAGGGAAAGAGAAAACTTTACCACACGTTAAAAATATCACCTTTTCGTTGGCGCAATGTAAAATTTGAAAATAATACGTTGTGTATATAATAAATAAAATTGTGAAGATAAAACTGTCATAAACTATTTCTATTATTATTGTAAAAGATTCATATAAAATATCCGTTGCCACGAAATATATAAACGAAGTAAACACAAGTATTATTAGTGTTGGCCTTTAGATGACGAGTATATCTAATCGGCAGGGCAAAAGAGCGCTCATACGTAACCCGAGCAACCTCATCCCTCCGTAAGTAACCTCGACTGTCCCTTCGAAATGGTTCACTCACGCAAAAATACGACACCCGCTGCTACTTACTCGATGGCCTCGTTACGACAGCGTCGTTGGTAACAAGTCATTAGACAAAGTCGGCACAGCTCAGGCTCGCTTGCTTTTTCAAGCCTATCTCGTTACTTTCTCTTCTATCTCATCACCGTCGTCACCCGCTAACTCGTCGTTGTCCCTTTCGTGTTCACGTCGTTGCCTCTTATGCGTGCTAACCCTTTCGCACTGAAGATATTAAAATGCCACGAGTACTCGCGGAATGCCATGAACTAACTTGCCCTCGAGAGATTAGCTTACGACCTAACGGACATCACGCGTTCTCTCCTCGAAGAAATTAGAAATATGCCACGAATAATGCCATGACGAAAATAAACTCTGAGTGATTCGCAGTTACCTATAGTTTATAGTTTAATAAATAAAAAATATAATTTATAAATATGTAAAAAATATTTATAAAGAAGCGTTTAAATGACTGATATCATATAGATAGAAAAAATTGTATACTTTATTTACAAATATTTTTGTCGTTTATATATTTCTATCGATCGTAAGAGCGTGCATGAACGAATTTAAAAATATTTTAAATTTAGACTTTAAAAAATTATATACTCATTTTTTTTGTGGAATCAGGATTCATTTTGCTGAATTATAATAATGATTTATTGGTTTATTTATTATTGACGTGTATTTCGCAAAATAATGGTAGACGTGAAATTATATATCGTTAAATAATACTATCTTAGTGCTGCGCCAATCTAAAGTTGCTACCGTCTAAGAAGATTTTGAAGCTGCGTGCTTCCCACACGGCTTTTCCTGTGGACTACTCGTTTCTCTTTCCTCTGACGGGCGTACTGCCTCGCGGAAAACCAAAATAATTCAATTAAAGAATTTCCATGAATTTAGGGAACAGATACATATTTATGATCTGATCGTGTCTCCGGAGGAAATTTGAATCGAGCGGAGAGAGTTCGCTTTCCAGCTTTAGTCCACGAAGTAACTGCCGACTTTTATTAGCTGCAGCGACAACAACGACAATGACAATGACGATAAAACTTTGCGAATCTTCGTAAGATTTTTTTACGTAATCGAATTACTCGATAAACCGAGGCTTGAAGAGAATATTGCGCCGCGGAATGAATTCGCAATGGATATGCGAGGTTTCCGCGCGACTACTGTTTCGGAAGTTTTAGCGGATCAAAGAACTGCGTTTGAAATTGGATACGAAAGTATTCAATTCAGTTATTTAGCACGCGCATTTCGAAACAGTAGTTTAACAGTATCATGTGACAATAATAATATTATAATAATTGTAAAAGCAACTTGTAAAAATATCAGCATTACTTTATAAAAGAGGTGAAAAATAGGACCATCTTCTTTAGAGTTTTCTTTAAAATATTTGTACTTTAGTTCATCTTCTGCTGTTTGTCGACGTTATAATAAGGAAAATTTGCGCGTTACTCGACGGTCAAGAAGTAAGTACGAACATACGATTAATTACTCTGGTCTGCATGCTATTGCAAAGAGAGAGAAATATGAGCAACGCCTTAGAAACGACGGCGCTGAAATTACGAGAGAGATGACGCTGTGCCCACCGTTCTTCCCTTAAAGGGTTCCAGTCCTACCCCTCCTCGCGCACTTTCCGGTCTTACCCTTGCTTTCTCCGCCTCCTTTACTCGCTTGCACCGGGTTAGAAGTGGAACGGATATGAAGTACCTCAACAGAACGTGAACAGAGAGAAGGAGAAAGAAAAAGAGAAGGAGCAGAAAGAAGAAACCAAGAATGAAGAGATAAAAAAGAAAGACATCGTGTCGCGCGGGACGAAACTCCGAGGAAAAGGGAAGCGAATAAAGGAACGGGAATGAGGACACGAGAAGAGAAGATTCTCCGTGCGGGGTAGCGACGCGACGGTTGGATTTCATTTCGTCTTGTCGCTTTGATGTCCCTGATGCGTGCCACTGGCCCGCTTCTGCCTTTTTAACAAACTCATCTCCTCGGCGACCCTTAATCTCCGCCCTTCGGCCTGTTCCGGTACCCATCTTTATTTCTCTGCCCCTCTACTGTACTCGTCTATTTAACCACGCGCAGACGGAAGCGTGTGTGCGTGTGAATATAAGTATACCGGTGAAGAGACCTCTTCGAATTGTCACCGAATATCTGAAAATGGCGGCCGCTTTTACACTACAGCTTATCGCCGTGAACCGTAAAAGTGATTTACGATGTGCTTTATACATCTAACTTTTTATTTATTCCATCACATAATACAAGATCCGTAAATAACTTAACCTAATTTTTGGTTACTTACTCGTGCGGAAGATTTGCAATAGAACTTGAAGAAATAGTCATTAAGAAAATATATGACAGAGGAACATTAAAGCAAAATACTAAAAAATTCTTACAGAAAAATACTATTGAATTCATGAAAAAAAAATGATTGGATAAAATTGGAAAAATCATTCCAATCTAATATCGTACACTATTTGTTGTAATAGTCTTTCTTTAATCCAATAGTATTTTTTTATAAGGAATCTACATAATTATGTAGAGAATAATGCGTGAGATTAATATGAACAAATATTTAGCAAACTACAAAATAAATTTTTGAAATTTTGGATACTCTCGTCCATTCTGGAAGAAATCTATTTCTAATTTCTTCAGTCAAGTTTTGTCTACTCGATTCAGTGTCACTCGTTCAAAAAATCATCATTACGAGACTTTATTATTTCGTAATGGTCAACATCCCTTTGAAGAATCGTTTATATAAAGGGGTTGCGTCCCGAGTTCATGAAAATTAAGTACCCCTTGCTTTGGATTCTCCCCTCCCCTTCCTCCCTCCCGTATCATGACACCGATCGTCGCGGCTCGTCGATTATTACGCGACGAGAAGAATGAAAGCAAAGTTACGTTTCGATACGGTATGATTATGTCGTGGAACAACATCGCCCGTGGATATAAGTCATATCGTGAGAGGAGAGGAAGTGTTGTAAAAAGGGGTAAACGGAGAGAGCGGCGAACACGTGGGTAGGAAAGTATGGTGATACACCAAGGGTTGAAGAAAGAACGGCTAGGGGGTCCCCGTTTTCTGTGGGAGCAGCCGCGTGTTGCTCGTACTATCAGCGCGTTATTAGCATTGAGGTGAGACCGTTTTCTAGGACCATCGACACGAACGTAGGGGTGGTCGGCCAAGGGATTGAACATGGGCGAATCGAGAATGATCGTGAAGGCGAAAGGGGGTTGTAGTTTTTAGCATGGCTGATACGTGGCGTGGCTTCTACACGCAACGAGGGGGAGGCCTTGTTAGGGCGAGAAATGATGGCACGCATCCGCGTTCCCCAGGGTCTTTTTCTCGTCCTCTGACAATGGTTATAGCCTCACGGTCGTTACCACGTTACAACCATCTTCTGATTCGATGTTTCGTAACGCTTGTGCCGGAAACGAGCATTCTACATTCTCGTGAAGTGATTATCTTTACACATCTTAAGACATTATTTTTTAACGGACTAAAGAAATTACCCTTTTATTGACATTATGCGCTTTAATAAAAATCAATGTTCCATTAAACTAGTAAAATGTATGCTGATTTTTTTATGTTCTCATATAATTTTAATCGTCTTCTAAATTGTCACATAAAAAAAAATGATAAAAATAATGATTGGCTAACTTGGCGTTTCTACAAGTCTTTTCAGCTTCTTTCATGTACTCACATTCGTAATCGTAGGATAACGTCTGTTTTACAGCGTTAAATTCGAGTCCGCGCGTGGAATAGCAATCGGCACTGAATCGGGGAACGAGGTATAGGCGTCTGCATGCTCTCTAAATCAAAAAAATCCAATCCCCTCGAAAACACAGGTCCGACAATACTGGCGAGCAGGCGGGTATTCTGGTATTTCGCGGAGATCCCATGGACCAGCATCAATCCGGGTTATACGTGTTCGTAACGTGTCTACCTACCGTCCGACGGCGTACATCTATATATTCTCGATAACCCAAATAACGAGTTTCCAGAGAAGGGCAAACAGAAAGCTACTTTACTCTAAGGTACATAAAATATAGTAGCTATGTGAAGATCTGTAAATGAGATTCGTTAATTTTACCTCGCGATGTATATATATATATATATATATATATATATATATATATATATATATA
>NW_012130067.1:6127855-6129488 GCF_000143395.1 Atta cephalotes | reverse complement strand
CTCTCTCTCTCTCTCTCTCTCTCTCTCTCTCTCTCTCTCTCTCTCTCTCTCTCTCTCTCTCTCTGCTGGGAGTGCGGAGAGATCTATCGGAAAGGATCGTTGACGGAGAGGATTGTGCGCGAGGAAACGCGACGACGGCAGTGGATTCGGTTGCTACGTAGGCAGGCACAGTAGCGTTCGTGGACGGCCGGGTTCTCTGCCTGTTAGGCCGTTTGGCTGCCTTGCTGCCTGACTGGCGGGATGGCTGGCTATCGAGCGACGCCGATGCAATTCCAATTCCTGGCTGTCAGCGGCAGAGCTGCGGGAGACGCGTCCATTCGTGATCAGCCTCCCGTGAAATCCCGTGCCCCCTCTCTCCCCCCTCGACTCACCCTGAAACGAAACCCAGTCTCTCGCTCTCTGCTTCTCCCTCTCTCTCTCTCTCTCTCCATTTCTCTCTCGCCGCCGTTTGCCCTCGTCTCTCTTTCCAACCCTATATCTTCCTCTTACTCTGATTCCCGTCAACCGCCTCCAACCTCCCGCCCGCCATCCACGTTTCCCGTCGAACATCGAGTTCCCTTTCGCTCTCCTCCTCTCTCCCTTTCCAGCCGTTTCTACTGTGTTAATGCGTCAAATGCGTAGCCCTCTCGCGACTTTGGTTTAACCGATCTTTCGACGGTACAGAGATATATCGACGATGAACTTTGCTCTCTCAAATTAGGCCGTAAGGTTCTTGAATTTGCAATGAATTTAATAAACTTATGTATAAGTTACCTTCCGCAGCTTTTTTTGAAAAATTAGGTAAATTCTTGATTTGAATTGATTCTAAATATTTAATTACTGTATATATAGCTCAGAGTGTAAAAATCCACACAATGTAAATTTGTATTTCGTATATATAATAAGTGTGTGTATATATGCGTACATGCATGTGTGTATGTATCACTTTGTCATATCATGCTTCTACGTGACAAAAGTTCGAGCGACGGCGACAGAGCAGAAAATTTATCAGCGTAAGTTAGAATTTATCGTCGTGCAACGATGCTCTATATAAACCGACCGAGAGATCGATGGATCGACAAATAGGATGCACCAGAAGAAAAGATATAAATTTTCACTATACATATACAGAATACATACGCATGTATGTATACATATGTATGTATCATAGACACATCTTTTTCTTGCATTGTACCTGCGTTCGTATTCGCATTGTACATCAATATGTGATTATATATCTCATCGTTGGATTTTTCTTGCCGCGCCGGGATGTAAGGGCTTGGTCTACGAGAAAAAGTAAGACAAGGAAATAGGAATACAGCGTCGAGAGAAGAGTCGAGATAGCGGGAGGGACAGGAGGCGAGATAGTGCTGGAAGATGATGGAAGACGGGGAAAGAGAGAAGCCCCTAACACACAACACAATCCGGCGGCTTCGTTTGCTTCGATGGATTTTAAAAGATCCCCAAGATTATTACTTTTTCGTTTTCTTTCATTTTCATTCTTCTATTATTATTTCAGAGGAGCGGATGGGCGCGCGCTCGCGCGCGGGAGTGTGCGTTCACTAGCATCACGTGTGCACCGCGTTGTACGTGGCTACGTCCATGCGTATATATATGTATATATATATATATATATATATATATATATATATAT
>NW_012130067.1:6100982-6125356 GCF_000143395.1 Atta cephalotes | reverse complement strand
GAGAGAGAGAGAGAGAGGCATCTCCTCTGTTATAATACGAAAGGGCACCGCTCAATGAACCCTATCCAATCTCACGCGCGCCGCGATCTCCGTGCCACAATATGGGCCGCAGACCACAAAAGCAAAAGCCGAATGCTATTATTAACTCCGACTGATTTCTTACAATGATGGATTTAGTAAGGGTTGTCCCATTACGTACAGTTCATCTCACTTGAGGTGCAGGTAAGTACAGGTGTGGATATCGGGAAGTTAAATCCGGTAGTGAGGTAAGAAGGGGACGGTTCATTCTGTAACAATCGAGACGCCTTTGTTACAAGCACGTAAATAGTAAGTAGGTGGATCAATATTATCAGCACGCGGCGCGTCTTTTATTATCGCCTGTAGCATCATGGTATTTATCACGCGGAGGCACAGTTAAATTTGCTAGGCTATATTTAACGATGTATTTCAATGTAAAGCGTCATAATCACTGGTTCCGCTACTAATAGTTATATGAATGAGTCGGTTACCGGAAGCACGCGTTAGTGCTTTAAAAAAAAAGTAACACGTGCCAAAGTTTTTTATATAAAAACATCGTTGCATCAATTTACGCTCACTTAATTCTCCCTGTTAGTTTTATTCGTTTAGAATCTTTACAAGTAACGAGTTTAAAATAAAATAATTTTTTACACAAAAAAGTTTGATAATAATAGTCAAACCTAGACGATAATCATTAAAGTTTTGGTAAAATAATTCAAAATGTTTGGTTAATATAATCAAATAAAAGACTAATTCAATTGGCTCTTGAAATATTAACATAAATAAAAAATAGAATAAGAAACGGGCAATTAAGAAACCTCAATACGCGTAATTGATGCGAATATACATATATGTGTATACACATATATTTCGATCGTATCTACTAATCTATTACATAAAATAAAAAACTAAATGTTTCGGCTGTATTCAAGCTATTTTCAGCAGTCTCCAATCATAATAATAATTATTCACAATTTAATGTTCGTAGAAATCGAGCAAGTAAGTAATATAATCAAAATCAATTAAATACTAATTTTAGTTTTCTGAATCTCATTTTTCTAATTAGTATTAAATGTTTACTTATTAACGGTTATTTATTATTATTTTTGGATATACTTATTAAATATTGTATATTATGCTAAATATAAATACATTTGATAGCTACCAGAGTTATTTTTCAATGAGAAGAAGAGGATCGCACGCATGTTAAATATTCAAATACCAATTTTGATAAAAATATGTATTGTTATAACTTTTATATTCGTAATGAAATAAATAATAATAACTGTATCATATATTTTGTATATCATTTGATATCTAACGATATTTAATCGCAAAATCAGAAGATAAACAAGCTAATTCGCCCACATCAATTGAAATTAAAATCACAATGACATTTTTCAATCGAGGCAGCGTATCGTAACAATTTCACAATATGATCGAAATAAATTCTGAAAAGTTGTGGTTTATATCGACTAATTTTTCTAAACTATATAGGAGACTTCTTTTCGTTTCGTAAATGTATAATTTCCTGAATGTTATGTGGTATTGTTATCGGTGACACTTACACATTTAAAATCTCAGGAGAGACGAATGGTCGCGAACGATCCTCGATGTATGTATCGTGGACAGAACGGTTGCAATACTTTTTTTTCCATGAGTTTCAGAATGCAGCTTGTTCACCGAGCGATTGGTTCTTATATTATGAATCTAACCATTTACATTTAACCTCTGTAAGAGCAAGATTGAGTTCCGAAATTCATTGAAAAAAAGTGTTCTATCCACGTTTGTTCTATCCACGTACATCCGTTCAGCGTTTTTGTCCTGTGGCATACCAATCCGCAATATCAATGGATATTCTATAAAATTCAATCGAATTTTGATAGCAGTGTGAAACGATTCTATCTAGAAAGTACTAAACTTAAACCCTTCAATGTCACTCTACCATTTTGTTATGTACGTATCTACCATATATATAGATATTGTGTAAAAATATCACATAATGAATTTTGTACAAAATTAACATATAACAATTTTTTTCATATTAAAATATCAGACATTAAAAGATATAAGTATAACAAATAATTGGGCGTATCTTTAATAAAAATTTATAGCAAAGCAAAATAAAAGAAATCCTAATTATGCTACATTAGAAATGATGCCGAAGGGTTAAAAGCAATATATATCTAAAATTCCACAATAGCCATTGCTATGAGCAAAATAAAATCATAAAGAATATGTTAAGATAAAAAAATATTGTTTAATATTACATTAAGTTCTTTTATTTCTAAAGATTAAAAAAATGTTATTTACATTTCATTCAACAGCTCAATTAACACTGTCAATTATCAACACATTCAGCACATCCAATACATGTTTCATTTGCCGATAGTCCTATGACAACAACACGATCGCACACAGGTGTCAGGTCCATACGCAGGCAATATCCTAAATGTTCGTCATGGGTTGTCATTGACCCTCGAGCCTGACACTCGCACCATATCGTTAGCCGAGACACAGACGACCCTCCGGATGCCTCGATGACATTCGAAGGTATCCACTGAAGGGTGTAACGTAACCAAGAAGCAAAATGGCGAATATCGTGCCCGATCGCCATCATTCCTCGCCGCCATCGAATCCTCTTCTGTGTTCACGCGTACACACATATACGCTCTTTAAGGGAGGGAGGTCAAGCAGGACCACCACTGCGCCGAACGGCTCTCGGGTACGTACGTCCCGCGGAACCTACGATACATCATTTTCGGCTGGGATGATCTTACGGTAGATTTACCATTTGTACAGTTTATGGGCGTTGGTCTGGGCCATAAACTTGGTTGGCAATGACGGCGACCCACCGCCGCCGACTAAGTTAGGTAAGCCCGGACGGTGGCTCGTGGCGGCGATAGTTTGAAGGCAAAATCTCGGGGAGGCGGTGCGGAAGTGCACGAGAATTCTACGCGATATGTATGTTCCGCGCTTAGTGGTAGCGAAAGTGCCGTCGACATATTGACCGTCTCTGATTCGCTAAAAGAGACATCAATAACAGTTTGTGTTTAACTAGAATAGAATTATCAATAAAAAGGATAAAGATAAAATAAATGCGATATCCATTAATAAATTGCAACATCATTGAGTAGTTAAACAACGATAAAAAAATTTATATGTTAGATTTTAGGATTATATTTAGTCCTGCATATAAAAAGTATTAGGAACAGGAATAAAAATATAAATACAAAATATAAATACGAAATATTATATATGTCATATATCTTATTTGTATCCATTGTGCGTTATATTTAATAAATATATTTTTCTATTTCTATTTAATAATCTTTCTATTTCTCTGATATTTAAAGGAAGGGCCTCTATTATGAGATACCAAATTCATTTTGAATAAATGCTAGAAGTTTATGGGCAAAATTAAAAAAAATAAGAGGTCATTTTGAAGGAAATTTAATAATAAGCTTTATAAGATAACATTATATGAAATTTAATTCAAATTCTATTTTTTTTGAAAATTAAAGAAATGTAAAAAGTGAGCAAATCGCAAAAAATTGTACTTTTAATATGAGATGCCCCGAGAAATCGATAGTAAAACGCAAAATCAATATTGCAAATAAAAAATTTTATATTTCATATTTCTAAAATGCAAATAAACACAACCAGCGTGCATGAAAAGTGAGCGTGCGATAGATTATACTCAGAATTCATCTTCAGATAATTGAAATCAAGCATTGTAAAAATAGTCACTCGACATTCATTCCGGTTATCTTTTTTATTATTGTACAATAATATTTACTCTTTAGCAACGATTTTCACTATAACATAGGCGCATGGATATTTCATATTAGAAATATCTTGGATATCTCATATTACGATTTTCACGTCTTATGGTTTTACGATCATCAATCGAACTTCTGTAATTAAACAATTCAACATATCCCGTATTTTTCTATTACATAATACAATCTTACTTTATCACTACATGAAGAATTTATTGCCAAACATTTATTTATTAAATAATAAACAAGGTTTAAAGATTCATCTCAATAAAACTTGAAGACGTCCAAATTCTAAAATTTTTTTTACAATGACTATAGGCATGATCTAATAATGAATTTTCTACTAAATAGTTTTCAATCAAAGAGCAATAAATTCATGGTGGAACCAATAGATAGCATTTTTTAGCAGAAACGCCGCTATCCCATAATAGGCGGCTTTTCTTAATTATTTACTTCATATTTTTAATATTTTTTTCTGTATTGTGTACAGGGCATACGCGTTAGAGTTTATATATAATATTTAATCTAGAAGTAGTTATCTCATTTTTTTACGTAAACAATTATCGGGGTATTTTTATAATTAAAATTACTATTATTAACAATACATTGTGTATTATTGATTGTATTCCGATTTATTAGCATTTGAGAACATTATGAATATAAATTTACTCACAATTTTCTGGAAAAACGAATAGAAATTAAATTAAACAAATATTAAACAGAATAGGAGATTAAATAGTTTATTATGGCAAAATCATGATTTTAATTAATATAATGTTTTTTTATTGTAAATTTTCGACAGAATTAAAGATTTATAAAAAATAGTTATTAAAATAGAAAAAAAATGTGTTCAAAAAGAAAGAAAACAATATTCATTTTACAATTCACATTATTTTTGCTGTTGGGATATAAAAATACTGAAGGTGACTATTCCCGGGTTAAGAGTGCAACATACGCTATTAATTCGTTGAAAACTAGGCTTTTAGATTCAAGTAACATCTTGTTCCAGTATCGTGTTAAAGAGAGAGCACATAAAAACCGGCCACTCGTGCAAACTCGAATTACTACGCATCGCGTGCGTATCGGGATCGCGCCATCGTTGAGCTCGTTACGGGACGAGCAAAATCCTTTTTGCGTCCCGTCGTCCGTTGCGTTTGACCCGTTTCGAGAGATTCCACAATAGAATGAGTGGCGAATACACGGGGTATGCGGGATCGAGATATCGTATGTGTCTACGGTGGCCCCGGCGCTACACACAAGCGGTTCTATGGCAAAGCACCGACACGCAACGCTGTGGAATCGGCGAATCCCACTCGATCAGAAGCCGAATGGAAATTAAATGCTCAGTCGACCGTTATGCTGATTGATTTGTATTCTGCGATCTGCTGGCATGGCGAGGAAGTGTGCTAAACTGCGGGATTTATGTTCTCTCCTAATTGCGTCGCTCTTCCCCCTCGTCTGCCTATATCTCGTCTACGCTATCCATCCTCCATTCGCTCAGCTAACATCCTTACTAGATTAATCCAACATTTGATATGAAACGACATGTTTTTATGATGTAGAGTATCTTGCTTAACAAAGATGTTCAATTAAAGTAATTAAAGTAATGCACGCGCCTTTGAAACTAACATGTCGAATAAAATTTCTTCGCAATGCCATTTTGTGTTAATTAAAATTTTCGTTACATTCAGAAATGCAAACGGATTTTTTTATCAGTTATTACGCAATATAGACTAATTAAAAATAATTTATTACAAGTTAGACTCTTTTTATTTAAAATATAAAAAATACATATTTAAAAAATATGAAAAATTTATTAAACGGAATATTCAATATTTTTTTAAAGAATATACATAAAAATGAGTTTTAGCTTTAATTCTCTTTTGATCCATCTGTATCAAATACATCAGTTTATTTTTATCTTACTGTTCTTATTCTTTTTGAATTGCTATCTTAATAACTATTAATTAGAGAAAAGTATGTATGTATGAGAATATATAATACGTAAATGTATGTGAATATCCATAATGTATTGAGCTGGGATTGTGGATTCGTAAAGCTCAAATGACTGCGAATCGGTCCCTACACACAGGAAATCTCTAAAATGAATACTGTATCGACATCTATTGAGTTTACTAAGAAGTATATATTACTTTATCGATTTACGAATGAAAAATTTTTTCAATTTTTTTAAATATGCGTACAAATAGTTTTTATTTGTTTAATGTAGTATTACTGTGTAAATTTGTATTACATGCACAAATATTAATAGGTATTAATAGGTATATCTATGTATCTAATTATCTTTATATATTAATTCATTTATCAATAAATGTATGTTTCACGTATTTCACTACTTCAATACTATTAATTCTATCAATAATTGCAAAATAGAATTATAATCTATTAATGCAATAATAATTTGTACTAACAGCAAGTCTGTTACCGATGGTCAATAGTCAAATATGCTTTTGCAAACTTATATTGTATCAATATTATAATATAATTACATTATCCAATGTTGGAGAATCAAGATTTGAATCAAGAAAGTTGCTTTGCTTCCTGTCTTACTAATTGCTGATAAGAGCAATCCATCAATGATACGATATCAGTATATGATAATTTAACATTCACATTTAGCAGTTCTAGAAGCGTTTCAATAAGTCAAAATCAGTATTTTAAACTCTATAGATACACAAGACATTTATACCAACGCTAGATTATTATTACATAAAATACTGAATATTACCGCTTGAGGATATCTCCACTTTTATTTTACTATTTGCAAGAAGTTGCATAAAAGTTCCTCGTTTCAATCATAGCAGGCAGTGAAAAGAGATTTATCTAAAGTATTCCATGGACAATAAATATTTTAATAAGTAAATATTGTTTTTCGATATATTATATATATTGAAAATATATTGGATATGGAATGTATAATTTTCAATTGTATTTATTTCATTACGTTTAACTTTTTTTTGTACTTAAAAAATATGTATATTAATATCTAGAACTGTATAAATAATTCATATAACTCAAATGAAAAAATATCTTAATTTAAGAAATTATTAAATACTTAATTAGAATCAAATATTAGGAAGGTCGATTTATGAATTCGTTATCTGCTATAAATTCGCTCATATATAATGCATATTTGTATAAAGAGGATACTGAGTAAATCGCAGGGATTGGCGGGTCTTGCATACCAATGAGACTACTCAGACTTCTTCTTTTATCCTAATCAGGATGCAACCCTTGACGCAGTGCATCTCCCCTCTATCTCAACTATTTCTGGTGCCATAGGCTTTACTTTGCTTCAAGGGTTGCGGCTCGAAGCGCGCATTGGCTAACTTGGAAGGAGACTGTGATGCAACAGGGGTTGATGAAACGAGGATCTTAGTACATTCAAGACGGTAGTTGGTATGAGGTGTTACATTCCATCCGAGATTTTCAAATTACGGGATTATGCCAAGGAAACTGGCTAGCGCAGCAACTATCTAAGACGCTTAACATCGTTGACATGGGTCGCATGGGTTTTAACTGACGATCATCCTAACACCTCTTCCTCCCCTTTCTCCCTTCGCGGCTCCTCTTGCCAAGTGGACGAATGAAGTTCGAGATTTAGTAGCTTCTTGTGCCGACAGCATCTGACGAATGATGCTGCTAGTATTAATGATCACTTCCTGAATATCTTTGTTGACGTACAGATTTAGACGATGACACAAGTTAGAAGAAGACACTGACAATAAGTTTAACATATATTTGTATTAAGTTTAACACAATTACAATTATGCTATTAAAGTACCGAGATTAATAATTTTCAAAATAGAAATGCAAATAAAGACACTGCCATTATTAACATAAGCTTACGTAAATTTACTTAAAATTTTGTAATAACAGGATAATTTAAATTTGAGCACATTTAAATTTTGTCTCGCTGTAATAGCTTGATGTAATTATAGTACTTTATAAAATTACTATAAATAAATTTACACATTCTACAATATTTAAATTAATATAAATTGCAATTAAATAATTAGAAATAAAAATAATTTTCTTCGTATTTATATATTATATATAAATTTCTTTGTAAAAAATAATTAAGATAAATTTTCATTTGTTTTTTGAAGTAAATTATTTTGCAATTAATATAAAATTTAAAGACATTTCTATAAAAAAGTAATTAATTTTTTATTAAGTAGCATAATGTTGTCATAAATCGAAGTGAAGTGTATTTTCCACTCTGTATCGATTTCCCATTTGTTCTGGCAAAAACTTTACCTTACTTACTACTAGAAACTTTGAAATAATAATAATTTAAGTAAAACAAACAATTGTGAAATAATATGTTCAATAAAATAATTAGTAATTCAACATTCCCTAGGTATTTTCGAATTATTCTGAATTATTTAGATACATTCATATTTGAGCGTAGATAACATGTTGCAGCTAAGGTAACAAGTAAAACACGATTAAAACACAGTTTTCTTTCTTGTTACGATTTCAAAAGCGAACATTCATCTCGCTGCATTATAAACTGAAATATGGCAATGGCACATCTCGGCTTTTTATTACATCCAATACTGTTCAATACGATCGAGAAATAATTATTACTGGTTCTCACTTACAGCAAGTCGTTAATATAACATTGCCTGGCGATAACGATTTCGAACTAATTGCTTCTCCCATATTACATTTTATGTCGTTATGTTAAATATTAGTACGGATCAAAACACAGAAATATATGCACAAAGTTAAAACCAATAAAACGCAAATGCGTTTTCCCATCATATTCTCGATATTAAATACAGCTGAATTTAATCCTTTGCAGATCCTGTATCAAAGTGAATTCAATATGATGGTTTACGGTAGTCTTTACCACGCCTTTTTTTTCAAAGGTTCCATTCGTTGAAATTAATTTGGAACGTCAAGTTAGATTTTGGTTTTTATATCTGTATCCTATAAATTTAATTCTATCGATAAAATTTGGCGGAGAGAAAGAGCAGGGAAAGAGAGAGAGAGAGAGAGAGAGAGGGGAGGGGGGAGAGGAGAAAGAATTTAATTTCAGCTTTAAATAAACTTTTACAGCATAGCGCAAGTAGAATCGTAATGTTTTTTGAAAGGGCAACGTACTAGAATCCGTTATGTCAGACAATTCTATCAGCTATCGGCAACTCGATTCCACGGTTTTTATGCTCGCGATCGTGGAAAGCGTGAGATCGCTCATGCGATACGCACGACACAGATAATATCGCGCCGATCGATAGTTCAGCTTAACGACGAAGTGCAATCGATCAGTTGCCATTGTTGACGAGTCCGAAACCGGCATGACTTCCTTGATGACGAAAAGATGCTTTTACGTAAGAGGATAGTGAATGATACAACAATCACCGGTTCTTTCTAATTTCTGTGATCGATCAATCGTTAACTTGTCTAAAATCTTGGACAGGTATTCGCACAATACAGTTCTTTTCTGTAGAGACACTGTCGCGGAAGATGTTGCGAAATTAGCGAGGCGCAAGCCAAATTGCTCGTTTAAACGATTGGCCACAGCGACGACTTGCAAGATCAACGAATACATGCAATGCTTATTGTTTCTGTCAGAAGGGTTTTATCTAACAATGAGAAGGTGGGAGTAATATAAAAGATTCAGCGAGATGGATTGAACGAGCAAGGAATCATTGAAACCGACGTGATTAAAGTAATCTTCTGCGAGATGTATTGGAAACTGTTTGTGTCACTGCTCCCGCACCTGCTTATTTGTAATTGCTTGGCCAGATCTGTTATTTATGAAAACGTCGAAAACGATGTTGTCGCTGTTGGTTCACTCATTCGCGAGGTACGTCAACCGGCGCCATTAAGTCTCATTGCGGGAGTGAGGGACTTAATAAGCGCTGGTAATGCACCGAAGTCACAAGATACTAAAAAACACATGAAAAACGCATCTGGTATGTGCTTCATAATTAATGTTTCTAATAGAATATAAAATACAAAAAAGTCATATGAAATCTTAGAAATATATAGTTTATTATTTAAATAATTATTAAAAAAGTCAATAATAAGTTAAAACGAGTATAATTTTATTATTTTTTTCTTTCTCCTTCTCTCTCTGAGATATGTCAAATTAATGTTTATCGCCGAGTGCAGAATTTCGAGAACGCGTTAGATGTCTTGTTGAGCGTAACAAGGGCGGACAACAATGTGGTTTTAGGCAAATCAGATGAGGGCGGTTACTACAGAACCTACGGGAGCGATGCGGAGGGTGAGAAGGGTTACTTGAAGGAAACCTACGGTAAAGGTGATCATGGCTACAAGACTCTCGACACCTTCCACAAACAGGATGGCGATAAATACGAGTTCGAGACGCAAACCACTTATGGCAAAGGCGATGCTGATGATAGTCACAAAAAACATGATGAGAAACATCATGACGAGAAAAAGAAAGATCATGAAGGCGCAGGTAATGAATCGTCAAATTGTAATTTACTAATCAATAGCAGATACTAACACAATAATCTGAAAAAAAGAAAAATGATCTGATCATAGATGCAGTAGATATATAGATGCATTTCCCAAGCATCATAGAAAAAATTGATTATATCAGCATTTCTCTTCAACTTAAAACTTTAGAGACAGAGAGAGAATCAAACTACTCTTTTCCCTTTCTAAATCGAAAATAAGTGACAACTTTATATAGGAATGTACAGTCTATACTTCTTTAAATTTAAGTGACAAAAGATTTATTTCTGATTTATTCTGATTTATTTCTATTTGCTTTACTTATCTTGCAAAGACTATACATATATGTTACTAAATACTACTGTATATTATTGTTATTAATTTAACAGTAAAATTTAACAGTAAAATTAATAAATTTTTATATATATATATATATATATATAATTATATATATATATATATATATATATATATGATAAATTTATATATATATTATATGTAATAATATTTATATTATATTTAACCAAATTGTAGAAACGCATAAATTTATAAGGCACCAAAACACTTTAAAATAAATTGCGAATAAAGCGAAATTAGCGTTTAATGCGATATGAAAATTATAGGTACTATGATCGATACGGACTACGCCGCTGATGGGGGTGATCACAATGAAGGAAGCGAATATTCGCATTATACCGGAGGCGACGATGGAGATCATTATAGTAGCCATTACACAGAGAAAGAACCGGAATCCTACAGCCACAACGAAAATTATTCCTCTGGAGATGGTGACGAGGAATCTTACGAGAAGCATAGCTCTTACAACTCTGATGGAGAAGAGGAAGAAGAAGGGGATCATTATTAATTTTATCAGTGTATATCATTTTAATGTCAAATGTTCAATCCTAATTGGAGCATCTTCTTTTTAATTTCAACCGCAACCTGTTATTATAAATATTAATGTTGTCCGCAACTCGTAACCGCAACCTGTTATCATAAATATAAAACGCGCGTCATCATTGAAATTATCAAAAATAATAGTGCATATTTTTTTTCGTATGCGTAAATACATTTTTAATAAAAGTGATGTACTCGCCCGCACGCAAACGCACATATACATCGTTACAAGCGATTAATACTTACTTTGCAACTAAATTTGTAATATAGATCGATCGTAATAGTAATTTATGTTTAATAACCAATAAAATATTATCGTCAATATATGTGTTAATTTCACTTGGTTATTAACTTTGAACTTTTTGTGCCATCTACATAATTGCAATAAGCACTATTTATTCATGATTGATGCAAATATGTGTACACAAATGATTTTTCAACACCTTTAATTAAAGGATGTGAAAATCTTTTGCATCGACGCGTCGCGTTAAAATAAAATGTGGAATAAAGCACACTGCCGGCCAAATTGAATGCTATATTAATATTATAACAGCTTTTCCATTATGAAATTTGCCTTTACGCTTTCGCGCTTGGATCGATCGCGAAAGTACGAGCGTACGCTTGAAATTACCGCCCGGCGAAACTTGTTACATTAGCAATGTCCGTGCATGATCGATTATCAACAGCTAATCCATTCTGGGGTACATTTCGCGTTGCATGCAAATAGTTCGTTCTCACGGTATGGATGGATACGTATCTATTCGTCGAAACATTAATCCATTAAGTGGTTCGTTTCTTCATCAAAATCCAATGTATATTCCAACATGTATGTGTAATTAAAGATGTGTAGGAATAAGTATGCACGTTTTGTGCAAAATAAATGTCACTGATATAATTAAACTTTAAAGAATGGAAATATGATGGAAGAGGAGAATAAGAATTTTTCTTTCTCGTAAAGAAGAAATAAAGTTACGACTTAATACCACAGTAGCCGACACGTCATTTATTCTTCGAGTTAACGCGATTCAGCTTTTATACATGTCATACGACATTCACTTAGGTAGATAAAGTATTTAATTTGAATAAATTACGCTGCATTCTAACGTTTATTACGTGCACTAGCTACACCAACTAATCAAATTATCGTTTAATCTCTCCGCGTAAATGTACGAATGTAGTTTGGTTTGTTGCGGAGAGCAGATCTAATTTCTAATTTAACACCACCCGAGGGTCAGAAGCAATAACTTGTTCTCTGTCTTTGTCAAGCTTCGAATCAGTACGCTTTTGATTGTATAATTTGCGCAAAAAGCAAATAGGTTTTCGAATCTATTTCACCACTGATTACAGATACAATTTAATTACGCGTTTAATAGTGAAGGCTTAAAACTATATTAGATTGCAGATATTGCTATTTGGTTGGTAAACAATAGACACGGTTAATCGCCAACAAAATATATTTTTAGCTAATAGAAGACAAATATACGATAAAAACATGAGTGTTTGTTAAAAAGTACTTTCACGCAAGAATGTCTCTTGTATTTTAAATCTGGTTATTGGTATGGGTAACATTTACGAGCGGCTTGCATTTTGCAATTATTTATAATGAGGAAACTTTCCAGATGGTTACTCATCTCCGAGCGGAAAATCAGTTTGTTAATTGTGCGAGATAATTATCGTTAAATGCTGCACATGACAAAGAAATATTTTATTGTCATCGCTTCCCTCAACCATTTTCCAGAGCCTATGCGCAATCTAATATATCAAATAATTCAAAGATTTAACTTTCAATAAATAATAATTTTACACTTTTTCACTATCACGTTTCACAAGATTATCGTTAAAAAAAAGTGAAAACAATATGAAATCTGTGCGAAATTGTTCTTTGTTTTTCGAAAGTGGGATTTTTAAGTCATAACAAAATTCGCACAAAAATATAAAAATTTTTATTATTTAAAATTCAATATCTAGATATCTGGATATGTGCATTGAAAGGTGCTTTAAAACAATTTTGTTGATTATATAGTATCGTCTTTATATTGTACATATATTGTACGTATATTTAATTCAAAGTAAAGGAGAAAATATATATATATATTTATTCTATCATTATCGAGTTAAAAAGACATGCCATTATTGAACAAATAATCGGCTTATTCATATTCAAAATGGTAAATGCAAACAATTAATATATTATTTGATGTTCTGATCAATAGATATTAAGGTACGCATCGCTCTGCTGGTTTATTTTATTTAAATATTTCGTTGCAATATGTCCCGATTATCGCATGCAGTGAAAAAGAGAATATCACAATGGTGGATCAGCTGAAAATATCAACTGTTTGCTTGCATAAATGAGTTTAAAAGGCGAGCAAAGCGAGAGGGAACTCAAATTAGAGACTATCACTGTCAGTTTTCTCGCGGCGATCGTCGGAAAAGCTTGCTCGAATAGAGCTCTTGAATAGTAGCTATGTCGGGATGGTCTCTCCGGGTTTAAATTAGAAAACAATTTCATTAGCAGCCCAGAAGCTAGCGCGAGGTCCTTTTGTTCGCGTCGGTGTATAACCCGACGGTTTTATTCAACATGCGAGAATGCATCGAGAGTAATGCGAGGAACGGAGAAGGAAGAAAGGAAGAAGGAAAGATGGTGCGAGGGTAAGACTTGAATGTGAGAGACAGTTCAGTCGTTGGATTGGAAGAGTCCGGACTAACGGTTCCATCAACTGATTGCACACCTCACAACTTAGCGACGCGGAGTAGACGATGTCTGCGGTATTCGCTATTTCTTTCATTATGAACAAAATCAACAAAAAAAAACTTATCCAACTTATGTACTTTAATGGCATTATCTCGAACGAGAGTTTTCAAAAGTTCTCTATTTTTTGTGATTTTTCCGTTTTTGTTATATTTCTAAAATAAGAAAGACCTGCAAATAATAATTTTCATCTTTTATAATAACTAGGATTAATATTAGTGTAAAGATTATAATCAAAATGCACCGCTCACATGTCAGATTTAATGATATGGTTGAGTTTCTAATTATGAAAATTATACCTGGAAAGTTTTCAAGTCCTGAGACTATTAACATTCCTCGGGAACGCGCAACCGAGCGAGAATAAAATACTTGATGAATCAACGAGATATCAACGCTTTTCTGTAAAAATTTCAGGGAGATTTGAAATAAAGTCGTGCGCTGAGCTCATTGACCAAACAAAGAGGTGAATGATTTGGATGGACGCCGCCTCGGATCTGCTTACAAAACAATCTTTCCATTTGAGTCGAATGCTACTAAATCTTCGTTACGACACTGAGTCGAAATCGAAGTTGGCAGAATCCCTAGTCTCTGTCTGAAGGATTCTCGAAACTGGGCAATAACCAATCTTTATCTTGATTATACAGCGCCAACACGGCGAAAGCCAATCTTCAATCGAAAGTGGTTGCCAAGTAAGATCGTAAAGAATCAGAATCTATCGAGTAGTATTTCAGTCTGTAAAATCGGGGTCTGCAGTATCGGGCCGATACTTTGGATTTGCAATGGAAATCAATCGATGCTATCGCGATTTTCCACTTTTTATTACCATATACATCATAATCCCTGTTGTTTGTTTATTTCGTTCTGACGGAATTAAAAATTTATAATGATATCAAATTATCAGTTACAAATTTTAAGATTTATTTTTTTGTTTGATAACATTTACAGACGTTCTGATTTTATTGAATAACTCCAAATATCGAGTTATGTCTTTTCATTGACACTAGAATCGGTGGATTAAGACCGCGGATGCCATTAGTTTTCCTTAGTTTTCAATGGATTTCGAGATCATCTAATAAAACTGTCAGGGTTGCCAGAATAAATGGGTCAACAGTTAGCAAAACGATCCGCGCAACGAATGCCATACGTGATATACGCGTCGCCGATGTCTGTAAAACTTAATAAATTGTTTTTGGTTTATGACGTTATAAATGGCGCTGTGTTTACGAGAGGCGAATTTATGTCACAGGTGATAGAATTAATGATAAAATTAGACAGCTTATCGATGAGCTAGCGAACGCGACGACGCGCACATGCTGTGATAACAAAACGCTTCTAGGGCATTCAGCGCGACATATGCATATCCTGTATTTGTACGTCATGACGTTAATTAAAATGATTGCGCGAGCATCTGGTAGGGTACTTAACTTCAAATATCGATTGAGGTCACCATTGCTACGTGAGGTGTTGATCGGAGTACATGTGTCGGACAACAGGATGCCACTTTGGCGGGATTTAAAATAGATATTCGGCCATTCACGATTGGGTTTTTACATTTCATATATTAATTAACCACTATGTCAAAAAATCAAAACACAGTAACGTTTTATCATTTGGACATACTTTAACATATAAATATTAGAATAGAATAGATATAAATTGAATTTATATTTTTACTTAAAAAAAAGAAATTTCTTATTTTCACAAAGTTTGTTAGATAAATATTTTAACATCAACGATTATTATTACTTAAATGAGATATTGAAATATTTATTTAACAAACATTGTGAAAATAAGAAATTTCTTTTTCTTTTTAAGTAAGTAAAAATATAAATTCAATTTATCTATTTTATCTATTTTATATTCTATATATGTACATAAAAGTACGTCAAACGCAAAGTGTTGATTGCAAGTGGATAAAGGAACAGATCGATACGAAGACGATAATGCGATTTGTTGCGGTCTAGAAATTTCCGTGATTATTGTTCCTGCGGCAGACCGATGCTCGCGGAAAAAGTGGTAATGGAAAGTTCTTCCTGACGCCGGATTCAACTTTTTGCGGAAACAATGCGTTCACGCAGTGTATCGCGATACGATTAATCAAATAAAAATTTACATTGTCCGGAACAATCGGTGGAAACTCATAATTTTGTAAATATTATATTCAGAGAAACATTAACGAGTCAATTTGTTATGTCACATTGCAAGCAA
Organism: Atta cephalotes; assembly: GCF_000143395.1. Classification (NCBI taxonomy): domain Eukaryota; kingdom Metazoa; phylum Arthropoda; class Insecta; order Hymenoptera; family Formicidae; genus Atta; species Atta cephalotes. The sequence goes on along the minus strand of NW_012130067.1, from coordinate 6,109,240 downwards.
GAAATGAGATCCAACTTGATGAATAATATTTTAACATCCGATTGAACGCTGTAAGATAGCACAACGGAATATTCTAGTAGAATAAACGCAATGTGCGGCGATGCGAGAAAGTGTGAAACTGTGTGCCTCCCCACCGTATCAACGGAGATTGGAACGAAATTTAGGAATATTTGCGGTCGTGCGGATGAAAGTGGACTCGGCGGAAACATACGGCCGCGCCGTGACGGAAGTAGCTGGACCATCGATATTTAAGTGTCAACCGTAGTAACATCGGCCATCAGTTCGATCGAAACCGAGTGCGATCGAGATGGTGCGAGGTACGATGCTATTTCTGTCATTCATTGCAATATGTACGCTCACATTGCACACGACGTGTCATGCCCGAGATTTGGCCAATGCGAAATCGCGCATCAGTCGACGCAATGTACAAGAGAACGATGACCACCATGTAGGTCATTTAGAGCCCGCCGCAGAATCATCCTCGATTGCAAAAATAGACGAAACCGATCTTGAGACAGCAGCGACCAAACATAAGGGTCATCATCACGAATCCGGAGGTGGTCACAAACATGAATCTCATCATCACGAAGATCACGGTGGAAAAAGTGAAAAAGGGTATAAGAGCCATCATCATCATGACAAAGGTGACAGTGGTAAGCACGATGAGGAGCATCATGCCGGTCATCACGAGGAACACGGAGGCAAGAAGAAGGGTCATCATGATGAGCACGAGAAATATGGTGAGCATCACGAAGGCGAGAAGGGTCACAAAGGTGGAAAGTTCGGTGAAAAGAAGGGCCACAAAAAGGGTCATAAAACCAAAGGTTATCACAACAAATTCCATAAGGATGAATTTCATAAAGAACATAAGTTTTACGATGATTATCATAAGGGTGGGCATCATGAGAAGCACGGCGATTTCCACGGTCATCATGAGAAAAAGGAAGGCCAGCATAAGAAGGGAGGTCATCATCATTCCGGTTATCATGAAGATCACCACGGCAAGAAGGGCCATCATGACAAAGGTCATCACGATGAGGAACATAAAGGTCATCATGGTAAACACGGCCACGAGGAGCACCATTCCCATCATGATGGATATGGCAAGAAAGGCGATCATCATTCCGGAAAGAAGTACGGCTATAAGAAGGGGCATTAGAGTTGTACGTTCAAATACGTATCAAAAAACGATTACTCGTTCTACTGTTACGGCTTATGTACCTGCTCCGGACCAAGTCACGCGACCAAGTCGCGCGATTGTTGTATTTTGTACCATTCTTTATATAGAATAAACCTGCGAATACTAACACGCGCAAAAAAAAAATCGTTTGATTGCAATTCGTTGACTTTTCTTTCTCCTTTAAGTTCTTAATGGAACAAATAAGTTTCTCCTTCTCCTCCCCTCCCAGCCCATATTTGTCCCAGCAGCTACATTACAGTCAAGACGGCAACGTGATATTACGCCTTATCGATTCCTTACGATTTATTGCCGCCGTTTTTCTCAGCATCCTTTTATCACTTCCCATCGGCAAACTAAAGTAATTTTGCCATTTCTTCTCGCCTTGTGCCTTCGCTTATTGACAAAGATAACAATTGCGCGTGAAAGAACACGTCATTGTTCTCAAATCATGTGAATAGAATTTTTATTCACACATAGTTATAGTTGCTCGAAGAAATAACGGAAAAATGGCTTATTATCGCGTTATTGTTGCGTATTATTATCATCAATTCGGCTAAAAAATTAAATTTGATTGAATATTTGTCTTGAAAATGATATATGGCCTGTCGACTTTTTCTGAAATATAAAACGACAGTTTGATTGGTTCAAGAAGGCATGAATTGATTTACTATATATACAATAAAAGTATTTTTCAGCACCTGATCTCTATTGTCGGGCAAGAATAATATATATAGTAATTTTGCAGTATGAATTTTAATGTCACATATAGCACAGATCATTAATGTACCAATAATTGAGGTTAATCGATTGGCCAGCTGATTGAATTGATTACCGGATATTAATGGGCCACAGAAACGCGCGTTGCGAGTTGACACGGTTAAATTTGTAGATAAATACCGCATATGCCTACATGTTGTAGCATGCTCATGTAATGATATGCAACATAATATTATGCTGTCCATTGTAAAACATCAAAATGAAAATATGCTTTTATAATAAGTGATATCAATACTACATGGTATTAAAAAACAGAGTTAAATCGTATCATTCTATAATTATGATATGAATTTAGTTCAAATTCTTTATTTATTTTTTTCAGATTAATTTCTTTCAGAGCTCGAATTAAAACATTTTATAGTCAATTATTTTCCTAAAGAACAATATTGATGTTAGTTTTGCACAATTAACTTTCTATAGACTTATTTAGTTAAATATCTCGATATTCAGTATTTTTACCAAATAAAAATGTCATTGAAAAAAATAAACTAAAAATTGAATCGAAGGTAAACGGAACTTTTCAATCGAGGTTTCATTGCTTTTATTTGATGTTCCACATAAATAAATTAAAACATTTACTATCTCTGGTAGTATAATGTTTCAATTATAAATATATTTGATTATATCTTGATTTTTATTTTTCTTATATTGTCACATTATTATGATTTGATCAGCCAAATGCGTGCCGTCGAAAACATATAATCACTTAATGTAAATTGCTGATACCTTCTGCAATGCGTATACATAATCAGCGCTCATTATTCGTTGATTAATTAACGATGATATTAGATATGTTATTTAAATCCATCTACGTTATGTATATAATTTATAATTCTGGTTATTAATTGTTTGTGGATAATAAAAATTAAATCTCCAATAACCATCGCAATTTTTTTTATTAAATAAAAATGTCAATCTGATATCTTTGAAAATAAAAATGTCATTGAAAAAGGTAAACTAAAAAACTGATTCAAATTGAATCGAAAGTAAACAGAAGAACTTTTTAATCGATTTTTCATTGCTTTTATTTGATGCCTCACGAAAATATGTAAATCAGAACACTTACTATTTTTCTCTAGTAGTTTGCTTTGATTATGAACATATTTGATTATATTGGTTTTTAGCATAATACAATAAATACGCCAACAAGATGAGCTTAATCCAAATATTTAATTTAGTAGCTTACGTCAAAGGATTTCTTGCGCAGCCTCATGATGCAATTTTCATTATACGACTGTAGCAGGTAGATCATTTATTATTCGAAGGGTTGCTTCAACTTTGTGAAAATTTTATCAAAGGTACGGAAGAGTTTATTTAACCAGTTTTCAGCAACGTTTTATTAAAGAACTCTTGTTTTCTTGTTGCGTTTATTCTTAAAAAATAATAACTTATTATTCTATTTGTCGCACAGGCAAAACATGCGACATAATAATGTAAATTTTGTTCCGCAAAAAGTAACGATTATTTTTCTTTTCGTTAAAAGCTTCTAGTCTGGGACAACAATTGGTGGGAATGCAATGCAAATGCCACGTGTTCCCAAGTATTCATTAATTTGGTTAAATGGCGCGATTATTTTGGCTTCATGAAAGCATGCGAAATCGCAGTACAACCGCGGTGGTGCGTACTTCTTTGAGCTCATGCGTTTCACGCTTTTCTTTTTTTTTCTTTTTCATTCCGTACCGGAGCCACTTCAATTACATTAATTAAACCACCCACACGTACACGCATTACAAGCGAAACAATAGCAGACCTTTTCGACGGCCGCCGGAATTGTCACAGGGCGGAGCATTTCAAGTAGATTCGTTGCCGCGCGCATGCAATCTCCGGCGGAGAATGGGCTCGCACAACCCTGAACACTCACTACATCGTACGTGGCAGTAAAGAAGTGCATAAAGTCTCGTTAATCCGTGCTCGGCGTACTGGAATTCAATTCGGACGAACGCCATGGAAGTGGCGATCTCATTTGCTGCAGGGTGGGATCGTTAATCAAATTCGCGGTGCGATGAATACGATAGTAGGCTCCTGTGAGTTTTTGCCCCGCCTGTTTTTACAAACGAACGACGCATATGCAACGCGGTGGAAAGTGCAGTAGTCCAGCATCGTTATCTTGCAAAGCAGATTGAGAATGCGTGCGCTAATGACAAATATTAATTGAAAATTATAGAATGCTTTTTACGTATACCTTATATACGATTTTCACGTGTATGACAATAACAATTCTAGTTTCTTTTTAATTAAATTCTATTTTAGAAATGGACATTCTAGACGAGTTATAGGATACCCTCGACAGTGTTTACTGAACTAAATATTAATACGTACTACCACGGGAATACGTTTTATTTACCGCTGCCCGATAATGCGTTATAACCAACGGCAAATTTAATGCTGTTTATTAATATTGGAATTTGATAAATAGCTGAAGCGTAGGAATTTTTATTAAAAGCGAAGATCCCAAGCACGCTGATAATTTACGGTACTCGTAATTTGCCGATCAATAACGCATATATCTATTCAATTAAGAAAGTACGTTTTTGGCAATTTGATAATTATTGAACAGAACGCTTTAATATTAAAGAAATCTAAGTAGGTAATAGCAATTTTTAAGCTTCATATAATAATTATGGATTTCTTTAACTATTTGCTCTATTGAAGTAGAATCTTGTAACTATAGATATTATATATACGTATCACACGTGTAATGCGTGAAATTGCGTGCAATATAAAAAAGATGTGTTAAATATATTATTTTATTTCAACAACGTATACACAATTAACAATTAACAGATATATTACTGGATTATTATATAATATGAGGGATAATGTGGGTAATAGGAATGAGAAAGAGTAACAGAATCCAATTCAAAAGCAGCTGGTGGTATCTCTTGAGTAACAAGGTTTAATGTCCCTTCTTGTATTCCCATTTCTTATGATCTTCGTGTCCACCCTTCTTGCCATGATGATGATGATGGTGATGATGCTCATGATGATCGTGGTGACCTTTGTGTCCCTTATGATCATGATGATGATGGCCTTTCTCATGATGACCTTTCTTACCATGATGTCCCTCATGATGATGATGATCATGATGTCCTTTCTTAAAGTGACCACCCTTCTTATGTCCATGTTCGTGATGATGTCCACCGTGTTCGTCATGGTGACCATGATCGTGATGTTCGTCGAAGAATTCCTTATCCTTCTTGTATTCATCCTTCTTGTTTACTTCATGATGGCCATGAGTACTGTGGCCTTTGCCATAGTGGCCTTTCTCATGGAACTTATGACCCTTCTCCCCCTTTTCACCATGATGGTGTTCATGATGATGACCATCGTCATGATGATGATGCTTCTTATGTCCTCCGTGCTCGTCATGATGCCCATGATGATGCTCTTTGTGATGATGTCCTTTTTCACCTTTTCCGTGATGATGGTGGTGCTTATAATCTTTGTGACCATGATCGCCATGTTCATGATGATGACCGGAATGATGCTCCTCCCCGCCGCCATGTTCATGATGATGACCATGATGACCATGATGACTGGCGGCTACCTGAAGATCGTTGTAATCATTCCTGGTAATTTCACGTGCAGTGGTCACGCAATTAGTGGCAATATAAATTGTTACAAAAATTGTTATTAGTGGTAATACACGACGTAATGAAAACATGATAACAATTGTATTGTAAATACTCAATCTATTAGTCACATTAATAATTGTCTTAGCGACTAGTCTCTTAATAAAGCGTCTAAGCGCTTTCTAGCAATGCAAGCTATATGATGTAGCGATTCGTGGGGTGTTATTTATATTGCGATTCTGGTGCAGTGAGCCATCAAATTTTGTAAGAAAAAGTATATATTTTTATAAATAAAAGATGAGAGGGGGAGTTCCATTTCATTTCCTCCGTTGCGGTAAGTTATATGAAGTCTGTTCTATTTTGTAATTTACCACTTGTTTAAAGTTATATAAATGGAATTACGTGATACTGATTAAACTTCCTTTATTGATTTTCAATAGTTCGCTGAACCTACGGTAGAAAGTTACACTGTGTCAATATTGTCTTTTATTGTATAAATTTAAAACTAAATATAAAAAATGAAAATAAATATGTCTATTAAAACAGTTATGAGAGAATTTTTATTCTTATAATTTAATCCAGATTTATACGTCTATTGTAGTCAACAGAATATGGGTTATCATATATCATTTTATACATCTCTATAAATTATTAAAAAATGTTTTAACGATTTTATAGGTTTTAATTTTCAGTGCGGAAAAACTTAACATTACATTATTAATATTCCATTAATTCTTTCAAAATATTCACATTTAATTAAATATTCAAATTTAAATTTGATATAAAAGATAATATTGATATAAATTCATGTAATATCTTCATAACATTAGTTAAGATCAGACACATAGTTAAGACTAGATGTTGCGTGCATTAATAAGATTTTTTCAGAATGTTAAAGTGTCTTAATGTTTCATGCTTATCTATGTGTTTATCCTATCTCCTAGTCATATATTTATTTAAAGAAAAAGTTATACGATAAACTAAAGTTATTCGATAAACTTTTAATTCTTTAATATGTGCATTAGATAATATTCAATTTTTTTAAATGTAAAAACATCAATAAAAATATCGCATAATATAATAAATATGTAGGACATTTAGGTAAAGATTATAGATAGATATAAATAAATAATAAAATGCAATTTATATTCATGAGGCTTGTATATTAAAAGCACAATTTCATCATATCAATTTGATGACAGCTAAATACAATTGCGTGTTTTGATATAAGAAATAGTAAATATATTATTTTAGATGAATATTATAAACTTTCAGTTATGGATACGTATAGGGGTTATTAGAAGAAATAATGCATTCAGTTATGGTTGGTATAGGCATTTTAATTTTTCAATAACGAAGTAAATCCATTATTATTTGACATCTTAAAAATAATCAACGAAAGAACAATAAACAAATGGTACAACAATTTATTCTGTTTGTGTCGCACTAAATTGATAAGTTTTATATCGTTAATGATGATGATGGTGACCGTGGTGACCGTGATGGCCGTGATGACCGTGATGGCCGTGATGACCGTGATGGCCATGATGGCCGTGATGGCCGTGATGGCCGTGATGGCCGTGATGGTCGCCATGGCCGCTCGAATAACCATGCTTTTTGCCGCCATGATGTTCATGCTTCTTTCCGTGATCTTCGTGGTGATGATGATGTTCTTCGTGACCATGTTTACCATGATGACCATGATGATCTTCATCGTAATGCCCTTTATCATGGTGACCCTTCTTACCGTGATGATCTTCATGATGACCAGAATGATGATGTCCGCCTTTCTTATGGTGACCTTCCTTGCCATGGTGATGTTCATGATGATCGCCATGTTTCTCATGATGGCCACCCTTATGATAATCATCGTAGAATTTATGTTCCTTGTGGAATTCATCTTTATGGGATTTGTGATGATAGCCATGAGTCTTTTCGCCCTTTTTATGACCCTTTCCATGACCAAACTTCGATTCTTTATGGCCGTGTTCATGCTCGTGATGATGACCGTGCTCGTCGTGTTCGTCGTGATGACCTTTCTTATGACCGCCATGCTCGTGATGATGACCCTCATGATGTTCCTTACCATGGTCTCCATGTTCTCCTTCTTCGTGATGATGATGTCCCTTATGACCTTTATGACCCTCTTCACCGTGTTCTCCATGGTGATGAGAATGATGCTCATGACCTCCACCATGTTCGTGATGATGGCCACCATGGTGATGGCCACCATGGTGATGGCCATGGTGATGAGTACCAGCTATCTCCAAATCTCCTTTTAAACTTCGGACATCTCGCGCCGAAGATATGGCAATGACCGTGCATATCACAGCCAATCCCAAAAACAAACATGAACCTACGTATTTAGCCATGTTGGAACTCTGTAGAACCAACAAGTGCAATTGACTGCCCAACAATCTTTAAAGCAAAGCTTATATACCTGCGGTTCCACCAATGCTTTGTACGTAATCACTTTCGTTCCTTCGCTCTTGTTCGAACACAATACAGCATTCGTATTTCGTAAAACATTTGTTCGTACTATATATTATTGCTTGAATGCGCTGTTAGTTATATATATAGAACTATTGTCAATCTTAAGTTACTTAATAAACTTGATATGAAATAGAAAAATAAAAAAGAGAGAAAATAAAAAAGAGAGGAAAATTAAACAATATGCAATTATGTCATTGTTACGTCATTTATACATTAAAATTACATCAAAACTTGTT
>NW_012130067.1:6098049-6100299 GCF_000143395.1 Atta cephalotes | reverse complement strand
AAAATATTATCTTTCACAGATATGCAGAAATATTTTTTCAAAACTAAAACTTCAAATGTAATAATAAAAAACGAACGTTTTGTTAAATGACGTAAAAAATATTATATCAATTAATTTTGAACATTTTGTTAAAAATAAATAACGGAAATTTACAACCCTCGAAATCCAATTAATTTAAATATAATAGTCCGTTAGAGAGGGAGAGAGAGCGAGTTAGATGTTTTTAAAATAATGAAGCTAATATAGAATTTTTTGATAAATAAATAAAAGCTATCTGCCAGTTTAACGACCGGTGGGACGAGATGCAGTACAACAGGACGATTTACCGTCTTTCATTCACAATCGTTCAATTTATTTCTGGTGTCAATCAAAGCATTATTTTTTAAAAATTATATTACTCACTAACATGTGGTAATCCGGTCATTTATACTACATTTCTACGTTCATCTCAAAATAAAAAATATATTAATCATAAAAATATATTATTCCTCCCATTGAATTGAAGTTATTGGAAATTAGCGTATTACCGTTCGGCTAAAAAAAAGATAAAAATACATTATTTACTTTATAAACGTAGTTTGGTAAGCACAACGATTTCAATGATATTATGTAATAGCCCGAGCGATTGTCGCGGGCTCACTGAAATCATTACAATTTAAACAGGTTAAGGAGACATTAACTTTCGCAACGACCTAAGATTCAAGAAAGAACTCTGGTTACTCTCATGTCGATTATTCTGCGATCGATATATAATCCGAGCGGGACGACTAGCTAAATCATACCTATCGATCACAGCGACGAAGTCAAATATCTCTCTTGATATTGGATCAAAGAAGAACACAACACGCGTGATGAACAGATTGGTGGCGATCTGCCTGTTGGCAGTATGTATCGCCTCTCATTACGTGACTATTGCTCGTGAAATCAGCAGGGCGCATTACGACGATCTGCAGGTAGCCGCTTCTCATCACCATCATGAAAGCGGCCACGGGGGCGAGCATCATTCCGGTCATCATCACGATCATGGTGGAAAAGGTGATAAAGGCTACAAGTCGGAGCATCATCATGAAAAAGGAGAAAAGGGACACCACGATAAAGGAGGCCATTCTGGACATTATCACGAGGACGAAGGCCACAAGAAGCATCATCATCATGACGATGGCTATTATGGCGAACACCACAAGGGTGAGAAAGGAGAGAAGGGTCATGAATTCCATGAGAAAGGGCATTTCAAGAAGGGCCATAGCACGAAGGGACATCACGACGTTCACAAACTCGATGAATTTAAGAAGGATAAAGAATTCTTCGACGAACATCATGATCATGGCCATCACGAAGAACATGGTGGCCATCATCATGAACATGGACATAAGAAAGGTGGCCACTTTAAGAAAGGGCATCATGACCATCATCATCACGAAGATCATTACGGCAAAAAGGGTCATCACGAGAAAGGACATCATCATCATGATCATAAGGGTCATAAAAGTCATGGTGGACACGATGAGCATCATCATCATCATCATCATCATGGCAAGAAAGGTGGCCATGAAGACCATAAACACTGGGGATTCAAGAAAGGGCATTAATACGGACATGCGAAGAATTATATTTTAGCTGCTGTTACTCGTTGAGTAATTGCGTTGATTGTCATCGCTACATTAATTGTTGTACATGTCGACGAACAGAATAAATCTTTTCCAGTAGATATATTATACGTTGTTTATATATTATTTCATTATGTCATATTGCATTATGTCAATTCATTACAAAATACGACTTGCATTTATTAAGTCATAATTTTCTTTGTGTATATGTTTTCTGCAAAAAAATGTGCAATAACCTGTATTAATCAAACTCTCATAACGCTATAGACGTATACTCGACGTAAAATGAAATTTGAGTTATTTCTGCAACCGTAACGTGTGTCGCGAAATCGGTAACTGTCGTAATAATTCAGTGGAGTTTCATGTTTTGTGCTACATCAGTCACGCTTCTGCGGTGTAACAGCTGTCACAAGAAAATATGGCCGCTCGTTACATGCTATTTCCATAAAACAATAGTACCGGCCAGTTACCGCATTCAGTGGTGCAATTGACACGGTTTTATATTTGTTTTATCAGGTGTTGGTTGGAAGTTGTATTTTTAATATCAACTATCTACATTAAAATATTTGAATTGATCTCTGGTATTTTTTTTACAAATATAACATAATTCTACATATATATATATATATATATATATATATAT
>NW_012130067.1:6092000-6098029 GCF_000143395.1 Atta cephalotes | reverse complement strand
TGAGAATCTGTAGCATAAAAATGTGATTATAATATAATATAATATTTTCTTTTTATCGCATAAATGACAATGAATATAAAATAACAATAGATAAAATTACATTTTCCTTCAATTATTTATCAATATTCAACAATATCAATCAACTTTGTCATATCCGTGTTTCTTAATTAAACGCGTGCCTTCGTCGGAACCGTAATTTTCATAATTATTATGAAAAGAATTTTCACCTTTTTCTTTATTATAGCCCCGATCGCGATTCTGTATATGTCCATTGTCATAAAATCCTTTTTTCCCACTATTTCTATTATCAAACTCGAATTCATGATGTCCGCCTTTCTTGAATTCACCTTCCGCAGCGTTATGATGCCCATCAGCAACGAAGTGCTTGTCGAAATAACCTTTCTTGTGGCTCTCATCATAGAAATCGGTATGCTTTTTATATTCATCCTTGTGATAGACTTTATGAAAGCCGCTGGTCTTTTGCCCCTTTTTGTGGTATGACGTCTGCCCATAACTACTACCCTTCTCACTATTCTCAATTTCACCGTAGCGGCCATAATTTCCAGCTACGTCGCTGTGTTTTTTTTTGTGCCCAATTTCGGTATCGTAATGTTCTGAAAGATTCAGTAAAAAGTAGTCTTACCCGGAGTAAATACTATAATTTTATGCAAAAACATACATGTTTAAAAGTGTATTGAGAAAATCAATGTCTGTAGAAAAAATAAGCAAAAATCCACCTTGTTGCCTGCTTTTATCATGCTGTTCGTGTTCACCCACGTCAAATTCCACTCGTTTGTTGTACCCTTTGTCACCCTTTTCTCCATGAGCGGAATTCTGCGCGGCCGAATACTTTTCACCGTGTTCAAACGAAACGTCGATATCTGAACGAGAGTTGTCGAGGCCGTGAATAGGATGGGTTGCTATAAAATCAACTTTTTCGTGATTCTCAGGCACATGCCCTTTTTTCTCTTTTTTATCGCCGTCGTCGTCCTCATCGCTGTCATAATCGTCCTCATTCTCCTCGTCGTCACTTCTCTTGTCGATATTTTTATCCATTTCGAGCGGTTTAAATGTGTCAAGCACAGCACGTGCAGTCAGTTGAGGCTCAAGCGGTTGCGCGTATTTCGCTAATTGGCCCACGCCATAATTAATGAATCCATCGCGCGGGTAAGGCTGACGCGTTACGTACGGTACAATTTCGTGCTTCGCAGTCGCATACGCGAGCGGAACGGGTTCGTGCGACGACGCAGTTTCAGAAACGGTGGGCGCAACAGGTGTAGGACTGCCAACGATGTAATGCACTGCCGCTGGTGCATGGTAGTAACGTCCGCTTCCGTGATTGGTATACTGCATGTACAAGACCGGAAGACCCCTTTGCTGATTGTACGCGTATCCGCTTGCCGAGGTCTCCAGATCGGTCATTCTCATCTTAGAGACCGTCATATGTGCTGTCCTTGCCGATGACGCACCATCACCGCGTGTATTAGCTAACAGCAGGGCCAACACTAAATTCGCAATCATGCTAACCAAATCCCGCATCCCGGTAACCACGCCGGATAACAACGTTACCGTCTCGTGGCCGAATTGTCAGGCACTGTTATATCCGTTCGTCAACGTTATCGCTTTATATACGCATGCCAGAAGGACATGTTTATCCTTCCGCTGCGTCGTATAAGTGACACGCTATTTAGCGACGTGGAGAGTTTCATGGTCGCGGTGCTTCAAATGCGGAGCGCATTATTAACGGTTTTTCTTTCACTACAACATTAATCAATATCCTGACGGTATTGTGTAATAATTCGAAGAGTTACTCGTCGATTAATCGAATCTATAGAGAATACCTGAGCTCAAGTCATTTCATTTTTTTCGGTTGAAAAAATAAAAGTATTCGATTCCATTTATAAAAATTGCAAGAATGTCTATATTTCACAACATTCTTGTTCTCTGAATCTAATCCTATGAGTTCGATTTGCATCACTGATCGACTAGTACTGTAAACCGCCGTTGATCTTGAATTGACTACACGCTACGATAGATACACTAAGGCCATGTGAAATCGATGATCGGTCTTCGGTTCGGCTGAACGATTGTCGAGCGATATAAAAGAGCTGGTATTATTGCGCGATTGTTACAGTGCATGCCGGCGCGTTACTACATCAGAAGTCACTGTCTTGTATCTAGTCTATCTCTACGGAGATATATAAATATAATTTCGAGTAAATTCGTGGATTAGATTGAATTACCCGGGCTTCCAAGCAACGGGGATATTCACGAAACAAATGAAGATCTATGCAGTATGGTACGCCGCTTGCACTGTGCTCTGTGTTTGCGCGCATCCATCGAGAGACCGATCTAACGAGATGTACATTAGCAGCTCATTCAATCCAAAATCAACAGCTAATGGCTACGGTTTCGAGAAGCAGCTATCTGCGACTAAATTGTTCGAGATTCTCGACGAAGATAGTGAAGAGTTTGAGGAGAGGAGACCATCGACAATGAGAGCGATCGTTATGAAAGCAAAGATCAGTCCGGTCTTGTTACCCTTGATTATAGAACCTGAAGCGGAAATGTTGCCGGTCGGTTATAAGGGCGTGAAGCCACCTGGAGTCACCCACATGGAAATTGCGTTTGCGAAACCGCAAACCAACCCAAGTCGCAAGAGTGCGACCTTACGAGCCTCGGCGACGGACGACGGAAATTCTGGTAAATCCTACAGATTTAATCAAGATAACGATGCGCATTATGCTGCGTCAAAGTATGAGACGCAAGTTGCGAGAGATGATCACGGTACCGACAACCTCGCCGTCTTCGAGGTAGGTTCGAAGAGCGATACGAAAAAGGAGAACGAAAAGGTTGAATACTCCGAAGTCTCTGGTGAGAGTAAAAGCCATTCCGAAAACGAGGATCGCGCGAAGAATCATAAAGAAGAAGTTGGGAAAAAGAAGGGAGCTATCTACGAGACAAGAGATGGTCACGAGAAAGCTCATAACACCGCCGGATATCGCAACGTTTATCACAAAGATGAGTTCAAGAAGGACGCTGATTTCTACAGCAACGGGCATCGGAGTGGACATTTCAAGAACCATGGTCGATACGGCGAAAAACACGCTGCTGCTGAAGGCAAATACGCGAAAGATAGAAATAATGATTCTAGATTTGTCGAGGTGGAAGCCAACAAGCAGTGAAACGAAAAAAAGATGAGACAACCGACAAGCCTAAGATCACCCTAAGACGGATTCTTCGGGAACTTGGGCGGATTCATAAAGCAGACAGGCTTAACGAGGGGTTGAAAGTTCGCTTTCAGCGAACGACGGTCTATGTTAACATGACGCTTGCGTGAGCCGCAATAGTACAATATTATAGCAGCTAATTTAAAGATAAATATAAAAAGGTTCGAACAAATGTACAATATACGTATTCTAAAATTTATTGTATATTCAAACATTTATCGTATTCCACCTCATTTGGTACACGCGTTGCACATTTAGTGAAATATAAAATTATTAAATGCGAATCTTTTCTCTCTTAATTCTCACGTTTTATATTTACATTGATTGATTGTTTTATATTGCTTTTACATTTAATTAATTAATATTTTGTTAATAATCCATTAAAGATAAACATACTATTTATTGTAATATTATTATAATTTTGTAATTTCTTTTCCTGCATAGAAAGAATTTGCTGGAAGATCTAAATTTTCTATACACAGATCTGAAAATAATTTTATCGGAAATTCGAACTAATTGCTAAAAGATAAAAATTTTGTAGAGCATGATCATCATTTTTTTAGTTTCTAACATAAATATTTAATAAACCAACAAAATTATTTTCAAATTTGTATCCAATAAAATTTTAAAATTATTTTTTCTGTGTATCTGTCAAGTTGACAATATTCTTGTTATTTTATCAATTTTCTACTTCCGCATGAAAATTGGCAGTCATAATTGGAGTCTCGGCAATAAATTTAATTTCCCACTTTCTCCAATTCATCAGAACGCAATGAGTCTAGTTTTATTTATGCAACTGGCAAATGATCGAATATACGACCTAGCAGTAACCGCATTCGGCCGGCGGGCGGTTAATGGATATTAAACAATGCCCGCATTGTTGTACCGATAAATTGCAATCTTTCGCGAGTAGTTTTGCCGTGAAATGAGAATCAAGGCACATAATTGATGCATATACAAGTCTCCTTGCGTTCTCATTGCGAACTCGCCACCGGAGCCCGCAAGAGCATTTCACTTGGGTAACGTATATCTATAGGCCTCCTACCAACTTCACTGTAGTCTGACTATACTATATGTATGTATAAAGCTCGCATCCCCTTCGTGGCTCAGTGAGCTCGGGTTCCCTGCATTCATCAACAATAAGCTGCGGCACCTACCGTTCTCGCATACGTATCTGCAAGTACCACCTTATATACGTACGTGTGTATATTCGCACGTAGCTACCACCCTCACGTAAACACGCCGTCGATGCGTTTACACGTGCACGCACGCGATGGTTGTATTATATGTATCTGTCTATGTACACGGTGTATATAAAGGTGCATATATATCGGAAGCGGTGGAACGCGGCGCGAATACATAAATCAGATGCCGCTCTGCAAGCTGCCACCCATATCACTTCGTACAACGGCCATGAATGAATAGAGCCGTGTTTGAGTTATCGTCCGACCTGGTCTTCTAGAAACTGCGGAACGTCGGCGTTAAGTTTTACCGTCCGGAATGCTCCTTAATAGAAGTGAAGCGCGCTCGCCTTTACGAATTTGCATAGAATTCAACATGGAATTCAAGAAAAGTAACAACGAATGTTATTTGAATTGTTTTATTTCGTTCAATCAATGTTTTCGCGAAACCTCAACACGTACGTAACGAACCGTCAGATCTTGGATAATTTACGTCAAAGAAGTAGATCTGACAGTTTGCCTCGACAGCGACGTTTTATCCCGAGAAGAAATGCAATTTATCTTCTGATAATCTCCAATCCTTCGAAAGCGGACGTTCGCCTCGTATCTTGCTCTCCTTCCTTTTTATTTGACCGTCGTATGTCCGATGCGCTCGTGTGATTCTCTGAGAATGCCTGATTTCGGGGATCTGATCGTCTTTCCGCGATAGTTTATTGTCACCGTTTATCTTCATTAGAAAAAAAACCCTAGCAGTGAAACGGAAGAAAGTCAACCAAAAATACTTGGAGGCATCTGTTTCGCAATTTGTAAATAACATGAAGTACGCGAAGATCATAAAAATGACAGAAAAGTAGGGAATACTACATCGCACAGAAGAAACGTGAATAATATATTTAATTTTCCATCAGGCACATGTGTGTAGTCTCACGAGTTACAATTTATTATTAATATGCTAAAAAGAGCTAGGTAAGGAACTTTGGTTTTTATGCTGCTATATAATATCTCGCGTATTACATCTCGTAAACGAATACATAAATAAACGAACCTAAAAATAATAAAAACTATATGTAAAATGTCAATCGACGTCAATGCAGCAGATCTATTGTGGAATGCATATAGGGACGCTCCGTGGTGTGTGCATATTTTAATAAAGAATTGCAAAACTGAGTAGATATATATTTTCAAAGAGGTCACTGTGCAGAAATATGATATCGATTTTGTCAAGATTTATTTGCCCAATTGCAAGGTGTGTGAAATACGAGTCGCATCTTGGTGTATTTAGAAATCGAGATTATCATTTGCGCACCATAATGAAAAATTATTCCGTAAGTGAGATTTATGTTTTATAAAAATATTACAGAAATGAAAAAAAAATACATAATGTAGATTTTAACAAATATTTTCCTAATCTGTAAAATAAATTAAATCCTAAGTGTTATATACTCGTAGAAAAAAATCTCATTATAAACTTAAATTCTTGATATTTATATTCATATTTATTATCAGAAAAATTTATATTTTATATATATATATAAAATATATGTGTGCGTGCGTGCGTGTGTGTGTGTGTGTGTGTGTGTGTGTGTGTGTGTGTGTGTGTGTGTGTGTGTGTTAGTTA
>NW_012130067.1:6087070-6091005 GCF_000143395.1 Atta cephalotes | reverse complement strand
TGTGCGTGTGTGTGTGTGTGTGTGTGTGTGTGTGTGTGTGTGTGTGTGTGTGTGTGTGTGTTTGTTATAAAAAAAAATATATGTATAATAATATATGTAATAGAAGTGTGATCGACCAGTTTACAAGACACGATTGGCTCTTCCGGCGGACTACGACAATGTAATGACTTTTATGTGTGACGCATTCTACAAGGACGATCCAACCATGGTAAACATTGGTTTGAGTAAACAGGAGCCTGCTTCATCATTACTACAAATTATGTACAATGAAGTCCGAGAGGGTATGACATTAATTGTTGAAGAAGAAGAAGATGAATGTATTATAGGTGCTGTGGTGAACGCCGGCTCTTGTCCTTGGGATCCCGACAAGTTTATCGAGTTCGCCCGCTGTGAATGCGGGCCAGCCCGCGACGTGATCGAGTTCGATGCTTACGTGACCGGCAAACCGAATCTCTGGGAGCGCTATTGCGTTCTCAAGATCTTCGAGTGCAGCTATCTCGCGGTCAGACCGGACTTCCGGAACCAGGGTATTGCTAGAAAGCTCGTGCTAGACAGCTGGTATCTCGCGCGCGATTGCGGCTATCGATTGTTCCGTGTTGACTGCGACAATAGGTGAGTCCAGCTGGCTGACCGTGGAATTCTGGTTAGGCTACAGACTCGTAAGGAATGCGAGTCGTTTCGGCGTGGTTCGCTCGCCTCGACAGGATCTTGAATAATTTTCACGACGGGCCGCATCAACGAGAAAGATCGTTGGACTCTATCCGTTGTACATCACAACGGTTCAACGTAACTGTTACCTTGTAATTCAAACTGGAGACAGCTGACATATAGCTTCGTGTCATATTAAAAGAATAATGATCGCGTTAATTAAGATTAGCATGTGATGATTTGATGCGTCTCTTAGCGTATGAGCGTGTTATCTGATACGAAACATTATCTATCCATATCCTTGCACCTCATATATTATGCGAATAGGATCACAAAATTTAATCGACAGATTTACACAGATAAATCACTAGTCTGATATCTAATATGAACATATCCGTTACAGATATCTCGCACGGATCGCGGAAGGTTTCGGTTGGAAACGAGTATGCATAATACCATTTCATGAATACGTAAGAGATGGCGAACTTGTTTTTAAGCATATTAAGGAGCCACATACCGAAGTGGAAATTTATATTGATCAAGTTTCACGTTGCAAGGATTATTGTCAACCTTATAAAACATGCGACAAAATTACTTCATCACCAAAAATATCTCAAAAGGATAGCTAATGTTGTTTTGACTAACTGTTATCTACATAAGGCTAAGTTGCTTTATCAATAAAACATTAATAAATATTTCATAAAAGTATTATATTATGTAGTATCTTTAGACCACAATACAATCTAGGATTTTGTTACTTTGTACTCTATTGTGAAAATAATTTATAAGGAAATTTGTACATTTGAAATATATAAGTTTCCTCCATATGATTCCAAATTGGTAGTAAGTAAATATTTATAAGTCATTATGTGTATATTGTCTATTCTTGCGATATCGAAATAAAGAAGTGCATACTTGTGCCTTCGGTAGGCATTGAAACAAAGTTCACTTTTTGTTCACTTTGATGATATACATCGATTTCACAAGTACTAATCCCGACAGTTGAGCTTATTGGAATAGTCTGTCAGAGCCGAGAACAGTGATTGATGAGTTCAACGGCAGCTTATCCCGCGAGGAAACTCCTTTGAGTACGATTGAATAATACATAGCGGCGCGCAAATGAAATTCCCGATATTTGACTTCTAAGCTCTATCTCTCGAACGAAAGCCCGGCGGCTAAACTTCTGCTGCCTGCGAAATTACGATTGCTCGGAGTTGCGAGTGTACTGAACTCGCCCAAATTTAAGCGGAAAGAGACTGATTCTCTTTTGCATCTGGAACGTCTATTGAGTCTTCTCGAAGGGGGCATCATAGAATCAGTAATTGCCTGCTAAACAGGCTAGGCCATTCACCGATCAACTACCGTCATAAAACATTAATGATCCGTCGAATGAATTCTACTGCGTGTATACGCAATATAAAGCTGAAGCGTGTTTGAGAATGATAAAGGCTAAATTATAGAGTTGAGATAATCTATTGTCAATTACGTTAACTCATTTACAAAACAATTTGAGATGGATGTTAATTGTCTATTATGATCTATTATTACGGAACCTATGTAAAATAAGTAGACCATTATCTTCAAGCAATAGTACTAAAGCAATAGAAGAAAGAGAATGAACGTTCAGTTGGTGCAACATTAATAAAGTTTCTGTTTAATCTACGATAATAAATTGCATAATATTTTTCATAAATTTTCATCATAAATCTAAAAAATTATTGTATTTATTATTACAATTTATTGACTTGACGACTGCAACTCTTTCAATTGCTAACGTACGAAAATTAGATTATTAATCTAAAGAAAGTATAACATACGATTCATGATACAATCCGCATTCGTGAGATAACTTATTAAGAAAAATTGCTTATATAAGTATTTGCATTTAAAATCATAAATAGTATTTTCATTTAAAATTATTTCACTAATTTTCAGCTTAAACGTTAGAATACGTTTCTAAAAGCTTCCAAATTCATCATTAAAACGTCATCATTAATATGATTTAAATATATTGTCAATACAAAATGTTTACAATATAATTTTAGTATTTGCTAAGAATTTGTGAAAATTGCATTATTCTCGTACAAATAAATTTATTTTCTATGATCGTACGATAAGATCGCTGCAATAACTCGTTTCTAATTGAGATTGAATTCCGAATAATCGCATCCGCGTATTAATCGTTATATAATCAAATCTTCCACGATTGTATCGTAAATTGCTTTCAACATTAAATGGAGATAAAATAGATAAATTGCTTATAAAAAAGGATACGCCGGCGGTTATTCTCGTTCTAGACTTCCTGTCAGGGAACTTGTTTCTCATGCAATATTCCAATTTTTATGTCAGATTTTATATAAAAATTTAAATGTAAAAGATCTGAATATACCACAATGCTATTGTATAAGATTTATTTCAAATATATTCTTTTCTAAGCACATTATATGCATATGTGTGAACAAAAGTTTCGTTATGTGTAAGTACAATTTATTTTTAAAATAAATACGATTTATGTAATAATATACATGAATATACTAAAAAGAAAATGTATTAAATTTTAATAAATATTTATTTGAATATAGTGCCAGTTAAATATTTACTATAAACATATATTTATTTGGTACAAGATCCATTAACTTGATTTATCTCTTATTATATTTATTTAGTAAATATTCATCTTCCATAAATAAATGTTATATTAGTACTATTCAAACAATTATTTGTTAAAATTGAATACATTTTTCTGTCAGTGTATAAGTTTTCCAAATTATTCCATTGCACGTCAGTATGTTGATTTATATATTCGCATTAACATGTGCCCTTGTCAGAGGCTAAGAAAATGGATAGGACGTGGCCAAGACTGATTAGGATTCAAGTTGAAACTGTTCGGATCTCTCAAAAACGATCTTGGGCCGATTTCGAAGCCGTAATGATTAATGGAGTTAGAGAGCTACGCTCAGTTCCGTAATATCGTGGCAACTATCGAGTTGAAATTACAGTTGAGAAACTGCATGGGGCGAGTTAGGGGAGCCGTCGTTGTCTCAATCGGGAAAGGATCCCGCCGTCTCTGTTTGGTTCCGCAGCCATCCGATCACGTACCAGGCTCGATTTGATTTTGATTCGACGTACACTAGAAACGCATTTAATACACGTGCTTGCGTGCCAGACGCGCGTGCATCGACTAAGGATGAACGTTTTCCGTTGGCCGATACGGCGATAAGCTCTTACTTGTGTTGCCATGCCATTATACATATATATATATATATATATATATATATATATATATA
>NW_012130067.1:6076414-6082026 GCF_000143395.1 Atta cephalotes | reverse complement strand
ACTATATACTATATATATATATATATATATATATATATATATATATACGCATGCGAGACAGAACTATAGAAACAGTTCAAAATATATACATATATCTGGACATGTCCGAGCAATCCGATTGCAATTACTAATATCTATTAGATAAAGATTGCAATTATTTCGTATAACTATTTTATCTGCCATTTTAACAAAGCAATTTAATAAAACAATATTTTTTTTATATTTAATTAAAACTTGAATTTTCGTCGACAATAGTACAGCAGAAATAATTGCTCGCACATATAATTGAAGTCAACGTTCTCACCTAGATTCTCGGACAGTTTGAACGAGCTTAATCTGCATAATTTCAATCCTCAGCGCAGCACATACGTCTGTATATCTACATGGAACTATGCGTTTGCGCATCGTAAATACTACTCTGAGTGAGTCCGCTAATATCGGCAATTGTTTGCCAAATTGAAATAGTTCAATATGAGACTTCCGGCTTTGAATCTTCCACGATTGTAATCATGCGTGTAGATGTTAATCAAGACTTCTATCAACGATTCCGCTATGTCTGCAATACCTTCACGTCTTGATATTCCCAAGTACGAATGGAGTTCTCAGAACGAGATTTAATCATGTTAATCGACGCTCTAATCAAATTCGTGGAAATGTACATTACGTAACGATTCGTTTTCAATATATTATGTTAATCTCTTATACTATATTTTCCGTTTTATAGACAATTTTAAATATTTCATAATTTTATGAGGTGTTATATATATGTAGAAGTATTATATAAGGACAAAGAACGTATTTACGAGCTAATAGTTATTATACTGGTCATATATGTATATTTCATGGATAATTTTAATGGAATACAGAGCAGTGGCTTTTGCCTAGACATATTAATAAGCTGTTACATATTAATGAATTAAAAGTATGTGTATAATAATAATTAATTTGTTTACGACTTAAATTAATCGATAAATTAGTCGGTAAATTAGTATATTATTATACGCTCAATGTGTATAATTTTAGTGGTAATATTATAGCGTAAGCGGACGATTCCATATTAAAAATCCTTAATTAAAAAATACGAACCACGCATTAGAATCAGTCATACACTCTTCTAAAGATGTTATATTATATGAAAACGAATGGCAAAATGGCAAAATATTTTCTCTCTTTTCAAATTAAATATTTTTAATTTCAATATTTTTACTATCAAACTTTGGTGAATATTACAAATAAGTGCTTATAACTTGATAAATAGATCTCGGTGATCCACGAATAAATCAGTTTTTTCTTTCATATGTACGTTGAAATATAGATGTACGATGCACCGTGTTCGCCATGTTTCCAGGTGCAACAGACAATATTAATCGGTAAAAGAATTGGATTTCGCTGTCTCGCAGTTCGCTAACCTTATTTCGTTTGCTCTTTTTCATTGTGATATATTAAAGTCTAGATGTGAAAAATGTAAGCAGCCTGAATTCAAAACCGGAACTTACTGGATTGAATGGATCGGAATTGAAATTCATTAAAACTGATGTAATATTTTAATAAATTAAATAAGCTTCAGCTGATTAAATTCATAATCGGCATAAGTAATCGTATATTTCTATCTGTTAGAAAAATAAATGTTAGAAGATTTTGCAATCGTTTATTCATATGTGTTAATGTTTGTATAAAAATAATAATTGCATAAGTTTATTAACTTAATAACTTATCGTTATTATATGTTTGTCATTGAGTCGATTGTTTAAAAATAAAAAATATTTACGTCGTAAGAATTTCATATTAAGTCATGAACATTTACATAATGTTTATCCCGCAATATACCTGTATTTCTAGTAAGAATAGCTGCAATAATAGTTGTATTTTTTTATTCGTTTAAAATACTAGCAAATATAAAGCATTTGAGACTAACAATTTTTTTCATGTGTTTTTGCGCTTATATAATGTTATAATTAGAAATAAGTATCAATAAAGTTGCTTTAATATCAGAAACTAAAAAATCAAGAGTTTAATTCTACTAATTATTTACATACATAAAAGGATAATGTATAAAACTTTTTGTTACAGAAATTCTATCAACAGAAATTAAAAAAAAAAGAAATATAATAAAGTAGAAATATAATAAAGTAGTTACACATATCATCCGATAAAATTATACGTAATTGTGTAATTATACACAGCAAAAATGTTACGGTTTCCAAAATCGGAAATAATAATAATTTTCGCCCAATCAATATATAATTTGGTTGTAATAATCGTAAGATGGACATATCTTTACAGTCATAACCGTTAAGATACGCCAATCTTACGGTTATCACAATCGTATTGATATAGTTCTTATATATATAAAAAAATTGATAAGATTTTTGGACTTGGCAAACGTAGCTGTTTTTTTCATGTATAATTAATGTAATGAATAATATAGATAAAACTAGACGTAATATATTATATAACTATAGATACAACTATACATAAGCATATTCTTCACATCAGAAATGCTTACCAGAAAAGTTGTTCCCCTTCAAGTTGTTCAATATCAAGATAGTTTTCCTTGAAACGATTTTTCTAGAAATGATTTCCTTGATTTAAAAATCTTTTATCGAATTCAATATAGTGTACAAACGCATTTGAATATTACTCACCGAGTATTAGTAACACGTGACGACATAAATTAAAATGGAATTATAAAAAAACTCTACATAATGCTATTGATTCGTTCTAGATAGAGTTAGTATAAGAGTGTCTCTTCGATCGAAATCATTCAATATACTGCACTGTGGTAATTCAGTATTAGTAATCCCTGCAGAGGATTAATTAAAATAATATGAATATCTTATTAACAACGTAAGTACGCAATCTCATTCAATCGAGTGCTTTACAGAATACTAATAATTAAATTTATATTTTTATATAAAGGAAAAATGTTATTTCGGGCATATGTGTGTAAACGATATATAAAAAATATTAATTATTTTAATATTAATATTTGTATTAATTTTTATATTTAAATATAAAAATTGATTTTATATTATTTCAAAAGATTATGTCAAAAAACAGAAAAATATAATTTATCGCGTTATTGTATATATAATATTTATCTTGTTTTTCGATTGTAAAATAAAGTTATTATGTTTTTTCGACATACATATAGTATGTATTGTTCCCTTACTTCAAACGTGACACAATTAAAAAAATATTAATTTAAAAATTAATTGAAAAATAGTTTTTTCAGAAAAAGGAAAAAACTATTTTTCAACTTAGTAGATAATTATTGATTAATTAAATGATATAAAAAAAAAAGATATACTCTTAGAAACATAATCAATTGTCATTTTCATCACAATGTTTAAAAAAATCATTCTTTTTTGAGTTTATTGAATTATTTTTTTTATTTAATTTGATATCCTACAAAATTATAACAAATAATTCATTATAATTCATTAAAAGTGGCATAGCTTGAATTATCATCAACAGTTTATATTTATCTTGTGATCAGTTAACTAAATTTAAATTAAAACAACTTCTTCGATCACCTGTCTTGATTTTAAATGTTCTCTATAAAATTTTATAAGACTCCCCTTTTTATTTACAAAGACGACATAACTCAAAATGTATCACTCTTGTAGAAGATATTATTGCCTCTTTGAAGACAAGATTCTTACAAAAAAACATGACACAAGTGCTAGACGGATTGTAAAGTTAAGTTAGTTTACTATTGATAATTAATAGCGTAATCTTTATTTATATGATTAATTCTTAGTAATAATTCAAAAATCACATTTTGTGTCACTTTTGAAGTAAGGAACAATATTATGCTGATATATACTGGTTAGAAGTTAAGTATATATAATTATCAGTCTTCTTGTTCTACTCACAGAATGAGACTAATTACTGCTATCTCCCCAATTACCATTCTATGGATTCTGGTTACAAGTAACCTAACATGCAGCGAAAGGCTATTGATTATTACCCCAACTCCATCCTACAGTCATCAGATAGTATTTCGGGTAATAAGTCTTGCTTTGAATAAGCGAGGACACGAAATAGTAACATTGACTCCTAATATCTTAAACGATACTGGCATAACTAATTATACGGAAATAGATTTCGGTTTTATATACGAAAAAATTGATGATACTGACATGAGTCAGACCCGTTGGAATCTCACACAATTGGCAGGATTGAAAACAAGGTTACTAACATTAGGTCATAATATCGCTGAGGATGCTCTTAGCCATCCAGATCTCGTGAAGTATTATACGAATAGAACTGATATGCAATTTGATGCAGTAATAGCGGAGATGATTATGACCCCTGCAATTTACATGCTAGCGCACAGATTTAATGCACCTTTAATAGGTAAGATTAAATAAAATTATATAATTATTAATTAATGATATTATATTGGGTTGTTCGGAAAGTTCGTGCCGACTAACCTATATAATTTAATAAATGTATACTAAAATTTAAATTTTCTGCGTTTCAATTTTCCTTCAACATATGTTATGAAAAAAAAGAATTGCGAACGATATTATTACAATATATTAGAATAGTAATAACTTATTTCTTGTGATAGTCTGATACATGCTTACTAATATCGTGTTACAAGACGAGACTACACAATATACACGCTGTAAAAATATCGTTACATATTTTCGATGTTTTGGATATAGGAAAGTGTAAGAAAATTGCAAAAAAAGTGAAATAAAGTTGACAATTATTTACTAATTATAAAAGTTTTTATTTAAAAGATATATTGGACTTAAACTACAATAATTAATATAATATATATAATTATAATTTTAAATACATAAATATAAAATCCGATTCGGAATTTGTTCCGCGTGATGGATTAAATAAACAAAAATATTTTGTTTAAAATTACAGTTTATATTAATAATATATTATATATTAATAATATATGAATGTTAATTATTGAAATTTAAAGTCAAATAAATGAAATATATTTTTTAAATAAAGACTTTTCCATATAATTCATAAATAATTGGTTTCATTTAACTTTTCCCTTAGATATTCGCATTTTCATTCTCTCCTAACAGCTATAAACGATGTTACTCAACGAATTTTATAACTATAGGAATCATGTCTATGGACTTACAAAACTGCCATCGTTTCACTCTTGGCAGTCCTGTGCTGCCATCGCATTCCTCGAATTGGGAGCTCGAAAATCTCACAGGATTAAATTTATCATTTTGGAGGCGATTGATAAATTTCATCAATACTTGGTGGAGTATTCATTCATGGTTTAATAATTTCGCAAACAAACAGCAAAAGATTGCCGAAAAGTATTTCGGTAATAATATACCATATATCACTGATGTTGCGAAGAATATGAGTCTCGTCTTGATCAATCAAGAACCGTTACTTGCATACGCGAGACCCGAAATACCTAATATTGTTCACTTCAGCGGGCTGCACATCACAAAGGCACCGCCATCGTTACCAAAAGTAGGACACTTCGTAATATAATTATCGATTAGTATAAAAATTCTATTTCTTATTACTAATTCTCGCGCTTATTTGCAATAAACATTTAAAAATATGTATATATATATATATATATATATATATATATATATATATATACA
>NW_012130067.1:6072586-6076394 GCF_000143395.1 Atta cephalotes | reverse complement strand
TATATATATATATATATATATATATATATATATATATATAATACACACACAATAACTTTTTATAAATTAATATTTTCATAAAATGTTTCATTTACAGAATTTAAAAGCGTTCTTGGATAGCGCGACAAATGGCTTCATTTATATGAGTCTGGGATCAAATACGAAAAGCAAATTATTACCAAAGAAAATATTGGAGATCTTTGCCAACACTTTTGCCAATTTATCTTATAAAGTACTGTGGAAATTCGAAAACGATAGCTATCATGTTCCTCCTAATGTTTTTATTTCAAAATGGACCCCGCAGCAGGGTGTGCTGGGTAAATTGAAGCAGACAAGCTCGTATTTTATAAAAATTAATACTGAGATTATTAATTGTTTCTTCTATCCTTATTTTAGCTCATCCGAACATCAAGCTCTTCATTTATCAAGGCGGGCTGCAGAGCACCGAAGAAGCGGTTCATTACGCCGTCCCGCTCATAGGAATACCGTTTGTCTTCGATCAGGTGTACCAAGTTATGAAAATGGTTTCTCTGGGAGTTGCAAGATACCTAGACATAGTCCAGCTTACGGGGTCAGAATTGTACGATGCTATAATAGAAGTCATAGATGATAAAGGGTAATTACAATGTCAATTATTAGTATGCGCGCGCATACAAACATATATGATAATGAACTCCATGTGGACAGAGAACAACAATTGCGATGTTCACATATAAAACTAACATGCACACATATTTGGCGCTCTGTTTGCAGATACAAAGATAGGATGTTGGCGCTGCGTGCTCTCACAAAGGACAAGCCCTATGATAGCTTAGAGAATGTTATATGGTGGATCGAGTTCGTAATGCGTCACAATGGTGCCCCTCATTTACGTTTCAATGGAGTCGATATCGCGTGGTATCAGCAATTCGATTTAGATGTCATTGTATTCCTGACGATAACATTATTCTTAGTTTTATGCGCTATTTTAGCCATTGTAGGATGGGTTTCGAAAAAGTTATATAATACGTATTATAATGATATAAGCAATCATTACGTGTGGTTTAAAGATAAGACAAAATCAGAGTAATCAAGTTGCATACAGTGAAAAAACATCCAAGTCATCATTATGTACTTTTTCATTTTTCCTAATATAAACTTGAGCGTAATTTGATTTAACAATAGAATTGTTGTTTGAAATAGAATCGTTCAAACTATGAAATAGGTGTGAACCTCTTTTATTCCTCGGGCATTTGCATGTGAATTTTATAGTGCTCATTTATACGAAAAATAGAGAAGCATGGAGGTCGGAAAAAGTGAGAGAAGGTAAATTTCGGCAAGAGGAGAATACTGCGAATATAAAACTGGAGGTTGAGTGAAATGGGTTTTGTAAACGCACGAAATTGCATCCCAAGGCCCATTATGTTCATTTGTGCGTAAGTACTTTTGCAGACTACGAGATATAGAAAATGAAGAAACTAATAAAAGCAAAACCAAAGAAGTTAATTACATTACATTCTATAATTACAATATATAATTAGATCTGTCCGCATTGTTTAAAATCCCCGAAAATTTTCAAACTTAAAAAAAGTTAAATATATATATATATATATAAAATAAAAGTTTGGGAGACTATTTTATATATATAGATTTTAGATTTGAAATGTATTCATCGAAGCCTTTTGAATATTTTGTTATTAGATAAATATATCTCTTTTAAAAATATATTTTGACCTAACAAGAAATAAAATTACATATTTGGATGTTGAAGAGAGAGAAAGCGAAGATGCAAGAAATAGAAGCAATGCGAACAGATCTATTGTTATACATAAAGTTTGAGGAGAAGCTATTAGCGCTATTTATGTCATTCTATTCTTGTTTCTAATAAACGATGAAGATAGAGTGACACAAATAACATTAATAGCGTCTCCCCGAATGTACTCCTAGTCGTACATCCGATACATCCTCCCGATACATTCCCTGTGACCTTGTAGAAATTCAAAACTTAATTAGTTTCGGAAATGGTACTAAGTGTCAAATGTTATTGTTAACATGACCAATGCGTTTCGAATATCCGGTTAATGAGACTCCCTTTGCCATCGGTCCGCGCGTCCATTTGGCAGATGGACCTAATTCAGAGTGCAAGGATCCATTAACACGTATATTCGCCCCAAGGAATGTATAGCGTGATAATGTATACGATGCTAACATCGCGCACATACACAAGGCCAAACGCCAAGCACACGTATTCTATGAACATTGCAGCAACAATTAGGAAACCCCTTTGCCATTGGGTGGAATACATATCTACGGCTATTTCAAGTGCCCGTGTGAAACCTATGTGAATGGCGAACACGTACACAGATACACATGGCACCGATGACTATGGCATTCATCGCTATTGTAACATATAGTCGCGCATACGCTATTCATATCGCGAAAGCGAAACATCGACTAATCAGGATATCGATTCAGAATGTGATGTAGAATTGAAAAAAAATTTTCAATGTTTTAATCCATCATAAGTAATTTACCTATCAATTTACGTATTAATTTCAATATAAAGTTCTTCTTTTTCTCCTTTTTCTTTTTGCTCTTGCATTAGAAGAAGAAAGCTTATGTTACAATATAAGTTAAATCTTAAAAATTTGCTCATTCTTCAGTTTTCAACGCTGACTGAATTGTATATAGAAGTTTTTTAACGGTAAGAAAAAATTAATTAAAGAGATAGATGATTAACGCTCAAAATAATTTTTATGGTGTACGAATTTTCAATCGATCTGGCGCGATTAGCGCGGAAATGAGAGATTCGGAGGCCAAAAATGGCACGGGTTACATAGTCTGCCGTAAATAACATTGAAGTCTATTTAAACTTTTTCAATTATTTTGATATCTTTTACCGGCAGCGATCCTGAGACCGGCATCGGCCACATTATCGAAGCTGGAGGAGAACGAAAGTCTTGTCTTCTCCGTTCATCTCGCGCATAACCTGACAACCATCGCGCTCGCTTCCATTTTTGGTGGACATTTCATAAATAAGCCTTTGTGTGACCCATCTGGAAATTGAATTGGAAAGTTCGCCTCACCTACATCGTGGGAAAGCTGAAAACGACACCGCGGCGCAGATCGACCAGCGGCAACGTCAATTTTCTGGACAATTTTTCCTTCCACCTCGCGTCGGTCCATCGTCGTGGCGCGCTTCGTTTATTCGTATTCAACCGGTTGAAATCTCATTTATTACCTGTACCATATGCAATTTTGCCTCCGATGCTTTGCCGAGCCGCCGAGCCACTGGTAGCAGTCGGTCGGCTTTTACAACCGCGACGCGTCGTACGACGACAAAACCATTCGCGCGCGAGGCAACGTAATTTCTAGCACGTTCGCGAATAATGCCCGCTCGCTTCAATTCACCGCAGTAATATACGGAGTGATCCGACCATTATCATCAACGCGCCTCGGTGTTTATTGTATTTGTCGTCAATGCTGCATCGCGCGCCACGACGATAATGCGATTCGTGATGTGGACGCAATGCCGACGAAAGCAACATCTCGCAGCGCGATATGCGCCTTGTTTGTGTTACACTTGTCGACTGTTAATGTAAATCTGATTTTCACCATGCATTCAATCATTAGATGCATTACGATTTCACTACAGAACGATGCTTTATGTCAATAGTAAGCAAAAATTTGGATCGGTGATTCGAGCAAGTTTCAGTATTTATTTCGGAATGCACAGATTCCATAATTAAAGCTTAGCTAAAAATTCATTACCTCAAGAATAAAATAGAAAAAAATTAATTACTCACCGCGCAGCGAAGTTACATTATAC